>NW_027130817.1:0-1752 GCF_026122565.2 Emydura macquarii macquarii
AGGTTGCAGGGCTGCCCACTCTGGCTAAAAGTTGTGGGGCCCCCCACCGCCTGTGGTGGGTCTGCGCTGGGTCTCCCGCTGCATGCAGCAGATGACGGCTGTGGGATGACTCGGGTCCCTGCTGCCTACGGTGGCTCAGAACTAGGGGTCTTAGCCGCCTGCCCCAACAGACAGCAGCAGGATCTCTGCCGCAGCGGCAGCTCGGAGCTGCTGGGGTCCCTGCCATCTGCAGCAGCTTGGAGCCAGGAGCCCCCCACCCTTACCCCTGTAGCAGATGAGAACTGCCCCCTCCTGCTGAGAGCGCTGGGACCCTCGCCATCTGTGGCAGTGAGAGCTCCCAGGTCGCTGCAGCCCCCAAAAGCTGACAGCTTCCGTCCTGTTGGCCCAGGGTATGGGGCGGAAGCTGAAGAGCATAATTTCACAGAGGTCTCTGGAAGTCATGGATTCCCTGACTTCTACGACCTCCGTGACAGACTCACAGCCTTATGCATAACCAATAATCAGGGTTGGCACCATCAGTCTTGTTGGCAGTCCCAGCACTGAAGCCAAGGCTCAAAGGAGCACGGAGTCTAAACTGCTCTTACCACTAGGAGATGGTCCTGGCGGGGGCGGGGGATGGTGGAGGAGAGAGTCACATTAACTCTGGGCAGTGATGATACTAACAGCACTTCTTTTCTGTGGATAAACATCTCCTGCTTTCCGATATGGTGACTCAGGCACCTTTAGTCAGCACTACATTCACTTCAAGGAAATGGCAAATTTTGCAAGGGGAGAAACAGGGGAAAATGATTATTGGTATAGAATCCTAGATGATAGGCTTGGCAAAGGCCTCTTTGATCAAGTAGACCAATCTCCCTGTTTGAGGACTCAACATTAACTTGCCACAAGCTTATCTAACCTTGTCAAAAACTTGTTTACCCATGTCACACTTTTAAGGGGATTGTTGTTTTTAGGCACTCATCTATGATTGATTTGTATCTGGAGGTTAGAGCAGAGTCTGGGGGAAGGTGAGGAGAAATACAGATCCTCCTGAGATAAGGTCAGACTGCCATTCATGCTGTTCTCTGGTGTTATCCAACATCAATCAACCCATCAGCAACCACAGCAAAGTCCTTGGAGACATCCAGGCATTTGATGCTCCTATTACTTACAAGTTAGACTGCAATGGAATTTCGTAAGATCCCTTTTAAAGACAACATGTCAATATGAAGGTAGTGTATTCACTTTAAAATCTTATTCTTAGTACAGTCCTAAATAATAACATAGGACCCACCTATCTAAAAGACACTGCCCATCTTCCCATATTATAATAATATCACGCCACACGCATGTGTCTCTAGAATGCTATTCCCATTCCATAAACACCCAAATACTTCTGTGCCATCCTTCAGGGAAAGACTCACGACAGATCAGATTTTAGTTTTAATTTCATGGTTTTTGTGTTGGATTGTTGTGGAGAGGGGCTTGTTGCCTGGCTCTTGGGTAGAAGTCAAACTTTTTAGAAGTGATGGTACCCAGCAAAAGCTCAGCTCACAGGTCCCTGAATAACAGGATGTTTCTGCTGTAATTATCAGTGACCAAAGAGTGCAGAATATTCTAAAATGTAGGCTTTAAAATTGTTAGCACTCCACTGAGATGAATGCAGCAGTTCACATGTCCCTTAGAGCTTCTGTCTCAGATGACATACAAGTGCAAGCAGACAATGCTGTATTGGGTCATGGTAGGTACATTTTCTTCACAACTGTTAGGACT
>NW_027130818.1:0-1750 GCF_026122565.2 Emydura macquarii macquarii
ACTGGTCCCAGTAAGGCCGCATTACTGGTCCCAGTAAGGCCCCATTACTGGTTCTGGAACTGGTCCCAGTAATGCTGCAGTACTGGTCCCGGTAAGGCCCCCTTACTGGTACTGGAACTGGTCCCAGTAAGGCTGCAGTACTGGTCCCAGTAAGGCCCCCTTACTGGTTCTGGAACTGGTCCCAGTAAGGCCGCAGTACTGGTCCCAGAATGGACCCCTTACTGGTTTTGGTACTGGTCCCAGTAAGGCTGCAGTACTGGTCCCAGTAAGGCCCCCTTACTGGTTCTGGAACTGGTCCCAGTAAGGCCGCAGTACTGGTCCCATTAAAGCCCCCTTACTGGCTCTGGAACTGGTCCCAGTAAGGCCGCAGTACTGGTCCCAGTAAAGGCCCCCTTACTGGTTCTGGAACTGGTCCCAGTAAGGCCGCAGTACTGGTCCCAGTAAGGCCCCCTTACTGGTTCTGGAACTGGTCCCAGTAAGGCCCCGCAGTACTGGTCCCAGTAAGGCCCCCTTACTGGTTCTGGAACTGGTCCCAGTAAGGCCGTCCCAGGCCCCCTTACTGGTCCCAGTAAGGTCCCAGAAAGGCCCTTACTGGTTCTGGTACTGGTCCCAGTAAGGCCGCATTACTGGTCCCAGTAAGGCCACCCCTACTGGTTCTGGAACTGGTCCCAGGCCGCATTACTGGTCCCGCAGTCCCCTTACTGGTTTTGGTACTGGTCCCAGTAAGGCCACAGTACTGGTCCAGAATGGCCCCCTTACTGGTTTGGTACTGGTCCCAGTAAGGCCGCAGTACTGGTCCCAGTATGGCCCCTTACTGGTTCTGGTTCTGGAACTGGTCCCTGTAAGGCCTCATGGTCCCAGTAAGGCCCCCTTACTGGTTCTGGTACCAGTAGGCCGCAGTACTGGTCCCAGTTACTGGTTCTGGAAATGGTCCAAGTAAGGCCGCAGTACTGGTCCTGGGAAGGCTCCTTACTGGTTCTGCAACTGGTCCCAGTAAGGCAGTACTGGTCCCAGTACTGGTTCTAGGAATTATCCCAGTAAGGCCGCATTACTGGTCCCAGTAAGGCCCCCCTTACTGGTTCTGGAACTGGTCCCAGTAAGGTCCCAGTAAGGCCCCCTTACTGGTTCTGGAACTGATCCCAGTAAGGCCGTATTACTGGTCCCAGTAAGGCCCCCTTTCTAGTTCTGGTACTGGTCACAGTAAGGCCGCAGTAAGGTCCCAGTAAGGCCCCCTTAAATGTTATGGTACTGGTCACAGTAAAGACGCAGTACTGGTCCCAGTAAGGCCCCCTTACTGGTTTTGGTACTGGTCCCAGTAAGGCCCCAGTACTGGTCCCAGTAAGGCCCCCTTACTGGTTCTGGAACTGGTCCCAGTAAGGCCGCAGTACTGGTCCCAGTAAGGCCCCCCTACTGGTTCTGGTACTGGTCCCAGTAAGGCCGCAGTCCTCGTCCCAGTAAGGCCCCCTTACTGGTTCTGGAACTGGTCCCAGTACGGCCCCATTACTGGTTCTTACTGGTCCCAGTAAGGCTGCAGTACTGGTCCCAGTAAGGCCCCCTTACTGGTTCTGGAACTGGTCCCAGTAAGGCCGCAGTACTGGTCCCAGTAAGGCCCCCTTACTGGTTCTGGAACTGGTCCCAGTAAGGCCGCACTGGTTCTGGTACTGGTCCCAGAATGGTGGTTCTGGAACTGGTCCCAGTAAGGCCGCAGTACTGGTCCCAGTAAAGCCCCCTTAGTGGCTCTGGAATTGTT
>NW_027130819.1:0-1797 GCF_026122565.2 Emydura macquarii macquarii
TGGCTGATCGGACGAAGGGCTTACCTGTTTCCGCCCAGTGCATCTCATCATCAATAACTTCCTGCAGCAAGTTCTGCTATGAGCAAGCGAAGGTGCCACTTCCAGGGATGATTAAAGCCCACTCAACCAGAGCTCAAGCTTCATCGACGGCCTTTCTAGCGAGAGTGCCTGTGCAAGACATCTGCAGAGCTGCCACCTGGTCATCTGTACACAGCTTCACATCCCACTACGCCATCGTCCAGCAGGCGCAGGATGACGCAGGCTTCTGCAGAGCGGTGCTGCAGGCAGCTCATCTGTAACTCCAGCCCACCTCCAAGGTATTGCTTGTCAGTCACCTACAATGGAATTGACATGAGCAAGCACTCGAAGAAGAAAAGACAGTTACTTACCTTGTAACTGCTGTTCTTTGAGATGTATTGCTCATGTCCATTCTATGACCCACCCCCCCAGTCCCCACTGCCGGAGTTGTGGCAAGAAGGAACTGAGGGGGTGTAGAGCCGGCAGCGCCTCATATACTGCGATGTGTGTGGGGCTCCAGGGGGCGCTGGAGCCAGCCCTACGGGTTCTGCTAAAGAGAGGCTTCTGGTAACCGTGGACGAGGGCGGCATAAATACCTACAATGGAATGAACATGAGCCACACATCTGAAGAACAGCAGTTACAGGTAAGTAACCGTCTTTTCTCTTCACTACTTGGGACTCAACAGGATAGGCTCTCCGTTCTGATCAAGAATTCTTCCCTGACCCAATCCACCTCAAAAGCGAAAAGTTCCAGAGCACCCTTCCAGGTTCTGAAATGCATAAGAGTGACCACAAGGGTGCCCATCCTTTCTGACTCGCCTTCTTCCCAAGAGCAGTATTCGTGCTCTCTCAGCAATGTACTTTTCAATTCTCTCCAATTACATATGAGATCAAGTACAGGGACTTGAGAGAAATACTCTCGGGTATACAGTACATCCATGGGATAAGACCTGAAAAGACATCCCAGCTAAGAAAGACCAGAAAGAGGCAACAATCCCCTTCTCCTCAAAAAAGTTTAAAAAAAAAAAAAAAAAAAGCAAGGTCAGAATTCACAGGAAAAAAGCCACTCAGCTCGCCAGGTTCTCCTCCTGCTCTTCCTGTGAGATCCAGGGTCCTCCCGATAGAAGTGAACCTCCTGGTTTCAGATCAGATCAGAACATTCAGCCAAAAGCAGAGATTGTTTACCACAGAGATGGTTGAAATCATGTGGAGGACTGTGGTAATCACTGTTAAGATTCAGCCAGAGCGAGGGGATGAGAAGGCTAAGCCCAAAGACTAATACCTCCCAACGATGAACAAGACTGAGTTGTCACCTCCTTGCATTTCTCCTTTGGAAAAGGAAGGAGTGGGAAACTTGTAACCAAGGAGAGAAGTTTAGTCAGCAAACTTCTGGGTCTTGACTAAAAATTTCTCTAATCATATGCCCCAAGGCTGATTCAGCATTGCCACTCCCAGCAATGGACTTGTCAGTCCTTGGGGAAGGAGTTGTTGAAAGGTCTTCGGAGGCCCTCTGAGCCTCACTGGCCACAGCATGCTTTGCTAGAACCACAGGGACCTAGTGCAAATGACCCTAGAAAGCCCCAACGTCCAGAACCATGATGCATTCAGCTTAAGGTACAAAGCAATATCCCTAGCTACAGTTCCATGGACTATGTGAGGCTGCCTTACCCACTCCGTGGCTTGGCACCAACTGTGGCTTAAACCTTGGACAGCATATAATGATCCTGTGTGTCTCAGAATTCTCTGAGGGATCCCCAAAAGGTATTTGCTGACCCCAT
>NW_027130820.1:0-1766 GCF_026122565.2 Emydura macquarii macquarii
TAAGGTGCTAATAAGCTGCTCAAAAAGGACTACCTGTTAATGCTAGCTAGTTTCCAAAGTGGAATAAACCCCTAAGGCAAAACTAGTGCTCAGGATGCAAATCTTACTCTTACTAAATTCCAATTCAAAACACAGGCAACAATATTGAGATTATAACCTGTGGCTTCTCATTTTCAACATAATCACCATCTACATCCAGAAAAAACATCACTATTGTGAAACCGCACTTCAGACAATTTACAAGGAGGATATAAAGATTTCTTGAATGCATCACACCAGTCTCAGACTACTGCAGGAAAAAGTCCTAATTTTTTTTTTTTTTTTTTTAAATATTACAAAAAAATGTTAGAATCACTCATTTTTCATAGCATTAGCTCTCCAAATATCTAAATTACTATACTCATGTACAACCTCTTAACTATCTCTCAAATAGTTTCTGTGCATGAAGTATCTTGAAGATTAAAGATCTGTATAAATGTCAACAATTAAAACCTAATATTTATTTACAATTTGTTGTGTCCATTAATAAAAATTTCATCATTAGAATTTTGTGGAATGCTTTTTACTTTGTTAGATTGATATTTAGATGGTAACTGGGAAAATCATACAAATATTGAGCAAATTTCATGAAAGATATGCCTTCAAATATTTATATAAAATTAATTCTAAATTTAGAGTTTATTTAAAATAATGAATTAAAGTTCAGTATGATAATAAATTTCTATATTACTAGTCCATTCTTCTGAATAGCTGCAAGAAATGTTTGCCCACACAAATTCTGTAACTGCCTACAGCCTGCCTAGTACAGTCAAATGTTAATTTACTTTCTCTACATCAGTCGCAGGTCAAGAGAAGATTCAGGCAGCCATAAATTACAGCAGCTAGAGGTGGCTTGTTAACAAAATGGTATTTAAATATACCATATTGGTCAGCAAGGAACAATGTTACCTTGAAATACATCATAGATAAATTTACACACATTTTAAGTTTAAAGAGACCTCTCTTTTTACCTCTCCAAGTACATCTGATGTAAAACTTTAGCTCTAATTATAGCATTTGAATATACATTAAAGTGAAATTCACTTTTGAACTCGTCTCCTGGTTGATCAATTTAAGGACCTATTTTATTTAGTTACAGAAGACTATATGACACTTCTCGGCAATCTAGAGATTCACATTTGGTAAGTAGTTAGACTTAAGTTCTTGCAAGATGACTATAAACCTAGAGAAACAAAACATTTAACAATGTGACAGTGCCTTCCTTTCACTTCACTGAACTAAAACTTAATCAAAATTTCCTCATATTTTTGTCACACGATGAAAATACTGTAATGTAAATGCAGAAAATTCTTAAAGAAAATGTTTAAATCAGTACAGGACTATACCAAATATACTAAGACTGCAGATAAAATAGTGCAGAGAGTAAAGGCACCACACAGACTTCTCCCAGTAGTCTATTTATACTAAGAGTAGGTTTTTAGCTTCCCTATGAAAGTATATAAAGCTTCTCAGGGTTACAGAAACATGCTTTTTTATTCCCATGATGCACACCTTGTCAATAATAGGAAAGTTAACATTTCCTTCAAAGATGAATTTTTTTCCCCACCCACTGCCAGGAATAATGGCCACATAATAAAACTGGAATCTAAATTAAAAATGTTCATTTTTTAGTTTCTAAAGAACAACCTTTAAAAAATTCTAAAGGAGACTTCTTCCTGCTATACAAATGATCTGAATATCAAGAATAAGCAAAACAGCTATAAACA
>NW_027130821.1:0-1772 GCF_026122565.2 Emydura macquarii macquarii
ATTGGCTTTGATGAGAAAAGCTCAAAGTGTAGAAGCATCTACATTGTTTTCGGCAACGAGGGTTCCGCAGCACTCTAAAGACTAAAGTGCCACAGAACCCTCATTGTTTTTGCCATATTGGCTTTGATAACAAAATCTCAAAGTGTAGAAGCATCTACATTGTTTTCGGTAACGAGGGTTCCACGGCACTCTAAAGCCTAAGTCTTTAGAGTGCCGCGGAACCCTCATTGTTTTTGCCATATTGGCTTTGTTAACAAAAGCTGAAAGTGTAGAAGCACCTACATTGTTTTCGGCAACGAGGGTTCCGCGTCACTCTAAAGACTAAAGTCTTTACAGTGCCACGGAACCCTCGTTGTTTTTGCCATATTGGTTTTGATAACAAAAGCTCAAAGTGTAGAAGCATCTACATTGCTTTCGGCAACGAGGGTTCCGCGCGCTCTGAAGACTAAAGTCTTTAGAGTGCCGCGGAACTTTTGTTATTTTGCCATGTTGTCTTTAATAACAAAAGCTGAAAGTGTAGAAGCATCTACATTGTTTTCGGCAACGAGGGTTCCGCGGCACTCTAAAGACTAAAGTGCCGCAGAACCCTCATTCTTACTGCCATATTGGCTTTGATAACAAAAGCTCAAAGTGTAGAAGCATCTACATTGTTTTCGGCAACGAGGGTTCCGCGGTACTCCAAAGACTAAAGTCTTTACAGTCCGCGGAACCCTCGTTGTTTTTGCCATATTGGCTTTGATAACAAAAGCTCAAAGTGTAGAAGCATCTACATTGTTTTCGGCAACGAGGGTTCCGCGGCACTCTAAAGACTAAAGTCCTTAGAGTGCCGCGTAACCTTCGTTGTTTTTGCCATATTGTCTTTGATAACAAAAGCTCAAAGTGTAGAAGCATCTACATAGTTTTCGGCAACGAGGGTTCCGCGGCTCTCTAAAGACGAAAGTGCCACCGAACCCGCGTTGTGTTTTCCATATTGGCTTTGATAACAAAAGCTCAAAGTGTAGAAAGCATCTACATTGTTTTTACGGCAACGAGGGTTCTGCGGCACCTAAAGAGTAAAGTGCCGCGGAACCCACGTTGTTTTTGCATATTGGCTTTGATAACAAAAGCTCAAAGTGTAGAAGCATCTAAATTGTTTTGGCAACGAGGGTTCTTCGGCACTCTAAAGACTAAAGTTCCACAGAACCCTCGTTGTTTTTGCCATATTGGCTTTGATAACAAAAGCTCAAAGTGTAGAAGCATCTACATTGTTTTCGGCAACGGTGGTTCTGCGTCACTCTAAAGACTAAAGTGCCACGGAACCCTCGTTGTTTTTGCCATATTGGCTTTGATATCAAAAGCTGAAAGTGTAGAAGCATCTACATTGTTTTCGGCAATGAGGGTTCCGCAGCGCTCAAAGGACTGAAGTCTTTAGAGTGCCGCGGAACCCTCGTTGTTTTTGCCATATTGACTTTGATAACAAAAACTCAAAGTGTAGAAGCATCTACATTAGCTTTGGCAACGAGAGTTCCGCGGCACTCTAAATACTAAAGTGCCACGGAACCCTCGTTGTTTTTGCCATATTGACTTTGATAACAAAAGCTCAAAGTGTAGAAGCATCTACATTGTTCTCGGCAAAGAGGGTTCCGCGGCACTCTACAGACTAATGTCCTTAGAGTGCCGCGGATCCCTCGTTGTTTTTGCCATATTGGCTTCGATAACATAAGCTGAAAGTGTAGAAGCATCTACATTGTTTTTGGCAACGAGGGTTCTTCGGCACTCTAAACACTAAAGTT
>NW_027130822.1:0-178298 GCF_026122565.2 Emydura macquarii macquarii
CAAAATTCAAACTGTTCATTGGAGAGGGTTAATTTCGATTAACACCCCAACTAAAAAAAGGAGGAAAAGTACTTTCAAATTTGAGAAGAATCCTGTTTTGGCAAAATCTTAAAAAGAAATTTTAAATTTTTTTTCAGTTAAAAATAACTTTTCATTTTGAAATTTAACTTAATTCACACTAAGGAAAAGGTTTAGAAGTTCAAAATCAAAATGAAACATATCCAAATTATTAAAATGAAATGTTTCAATTGATTTGAACTGATTTTGGGGGGTGAGGTCTGTTGATTTGCAAAACATTTTTGATATTTTGACAATTTGTTTAAATTAGAGAGAGGAAAATTTTGGAAATCTACATAATTCTTGTGGAATGGGAAAACCATTTCCCCCCAGCCTGATTTGTGTGTGCTGTCTAATGAATTTTGAAGGATGTATGGCAGACCCATTGGCATTATGAAGTTTGTGGGTATGTCTACATTCATGGCGGCACTGTCAGCGCTGCTGGATTGATTTTGTGGGATCGACTGAGTGGCAGTGGAGACCCACTCAATCGATCTGGAAGTCGACTCAGTAAATCCATCCCGGCAAAAAGATTAACACTGAGTTGACAGGAGGGCATTTCCCATTGGTGCAGCATAGTCTGGACACTGCACTAATTAGAATTTAGGAATGATGCTAAGCTACTCTGCGTAGCTTTCGTATCTCCCGTTGACTGCCACCAAATTTCGCCGTGAGTGTAGACCAGACCTGTGACTGTCTTCAGCTCAAAGACATCACTGATGGCAACCATTAACATGTTTCAGTATGGCAACACATTCCTGGAAACCTGTAACTCTCTTTACAATAGTAATATTGGTTCCGATTTGTATCTGAATTGGGACAATTGAATTGTGAGTTTTGGTTATCCATTACAATAAATATTAACGCTCATATTCTCTGTTTGACAAATGATGGCTCAAGAAGAAACCATTTTGTAAATATAGAAATTTTTACTTATGGAATTAATTATGATGCTAAACAATAAAGTGGACCGGGCCGTGTGTGTGTGTATGAGAGAGAGAAAGAGAGAGAGAGAGAGAAATAGCTTTTTGATTAAATGGAATTATTTTTAAAAATATACAATTTCTGTTTACATTGACATTTTGGGGATTTTCGTAATAATATCCCTGACAACACAAACTCTCTACATCCTAATTTTGCAGCTAAAAACAGCTTTCACAGAAAAATTTCCATCAGCCCAAGTGCTGATGTGTCCATATTGCCAGACAATGAGGAAGATAACATTAGGGGTAGGACTTTGGACTGACCAGAGGTGGATTAATGAATATATTTTGAAGATAAGAGAGGAAGAGGAGGAAGTAATTGAGAGGGGAAATAATAAAGTCTGGACACTGTTTTTAGCCATGTGGACACACAAGAAGGGATAATTTTTTGATAAGTTGAAAAGGAAAAAAAAACTGGCAAAACATGGAGACATCCCAGATTAGAGATAGGAGAGGGAAGAAACTATCCTGCAGTATTTTAACTAATATTTTTGTCCTTAGGCTATTGGAGAATATCTTCATTGTAATCTGAGTGTTGTTTCTTAGGGCTTGTTTACATAACTACAGATGGTGCTGCAGTTGGATCATTGTTGAGCTGTTTTGCCAATACTTCCTACAGTGATGGAAAGGGTTTTTCCATTGCTGTATTTAACCCACCCCACTGAGAAGCAGTAGCTAGGCCAATGGAAGAATTGTTCCATCAAGCTAGTGTTGTCTACACTGGGGTTTAGGTCAGCTTAGCTACATCTCCCAAGGGTGTGAAATTGTTCACAACACTGAGTGAAGTAGCTAAGTCGACATAAGTTGTAGGTGTAGACCAGCCCTTAGTTGTTTGTGTTATTGTCTGCGGCTATATGAAATGACTGGAAATCCTTGTGACATTTTCAGATGATATGGAAGGGGCATTACAGAGTGATCCAGGAGGATCTTCACCAGGTAGGTGTATATATTCCTGGATCTGTGACACTGACCCTACAGATGCAACTGCTATTTTGTCCACAGCATTGAAACAGAGAAGTTAGATTTAAAAAAAAAATGCACTAAATATGCTTACTAAAAGATTGCAATGTAATATTCCTTTATTTTTTAAAAAAAATCCAGAACCTTAACACAGGAAACAAAAGGAGAGAGAGAAAAAGCAGGCTGCTCTTAAGGCAGAGAGGCACAACTCTCCTCACCTTGAGCTAGGCTGGCTTTTTGCAGAATGACTGCTGAAAAATCTAGATCACATACCTCGCTCAAAGCCCCGGAGCCCACAAGCAGACCAGGAAACCCCTTACAAGTAAAGTGATAGCTAACAGGTGTTCAGTACACCACTGCTTCACTGCCATCTGTGGAATTGCTTCTGATCTGCTCCTGCCTGAGGGGATAATCATATCCAGATCATTAATGACACAAGTGATTCTCATGAGTAATGAGCATGTTCTCTGTTTGCTGAGTGTGTGCTGAGAACCAAAGCCTCCTGGGAAGCTCCTATTTCTTTATTAATCTCCATCCTTAGAGGTTTTTAAGGCCTATCTTGATAAAGCCCTGGCTGGGATGATTTCGTTGGGGTTGGTCCTACTTTGAGCAGAGGGTTGAACTAAGTTACCTCATGAGGTCCCTTCCAACCCTCATCTTCTATGATTCTATGATAATATAGGAAACTTTTTGATGCTCACCACCAAAGTATCTGAGACCTTAAGAAAATTCAGGATGGGCAACTGAGGTTCAATGAGAAATAAAGTTGGGAAATTTAAAGCTGTCTAAACAAGTTAAAACCAAATCCAGTGTGGTTAAATGAGATTCGAGCACCTAAGTCCCTCAGGCTTCTTTGAAAATCGAAGCTGGTTACTATAGCTTCATCACCATTGTATGGACTGGAAAAGTCCGTGGAGTCTCTGTGCAAATGATGCCTTGCACCACGTGAGATTTCTGTTGCTGGATTCCTTAATGCTGTGCAAGTAGCCAAGGAGGAAATTGAGAGACATTGCAAAAGAGGGAGAGAATTTTAAACTGTGTAATATGCAAGGGGGCTGCAGTGGAATGATTCAAAGAGGGCATTTCCTAATCAGAATCACAAGCAAAGGAAGGTCATTTTAGCAGCATGTTAGAAATGTGGACAGATTGGAGTGTAGAGTGTGTGTGAGGGGGGCACTCTCTGCATTAGGGAAGCTGTAGAGAATCTCACAGTTATTGTCACCTGTGATGTTCCCCTCTGCAATCTGGACTGGTATATCACTGTGTCACCCCAATCCCCCATTCATGGAACATCTGACTCTGCTTTGCTGTGGGAGCCCCCACTCCTGGCCAGCTCACATACAGCCACCAGCAAGCAAGTTTCCCCCACTCCTCCGACTCAGTGTGTGAGTGCCTCTAGTTGGCCACTCAAGGAATTATACAATGGTATGACCCCCCCCCAGCTAATATCCCCAGTCCCAGATGCCCCCTAGGAATTGCCGTTTTGCAGAGTTCAGTGTTGCCCACTGGACTCTGCAAGCTCATGTGTTCGTCAATTTACCAAAGAAATTGATATGCCCCAGCTCTGTCACTTTAAATGAAGTCTCTGCACACACTCAAACCACATGCACTGCTTTAGATAAAACAAACAAAGAAGTTTATTAAGTACTGGAAGATTTTAAATGATTATAAGGCAGAGGAAAGCAGGTCGGATTTAATCAAAAGTAAACAAAAGCAAATCTCATTCTAAACTAAGCATAACACTTTCAGAAGCCTTACAGTCTTAGGTGGCTCTCACCACAGGCTGGTTGGTTGGCCTCCAACCAGGCTTTCCCCTGTGGACATGCTTCAGTTGTTTGATGTTATTTGTAGCTGAGTTGCAAGACAGAGAGAGAGCCAGCAGCCAAAATGTCCCCCCTTTTTCAACATCCTGCGTCCCCCTTTGTGGCCTCACCTCCCCCCTTCAAGGTCAGGTGACCAACAGTATTCTTGCACGGTCTTCTCCCCCTCCTGAGTCACTGAGCATCAGTTTATCACATGCTTAGGCCTGTCCATTGATCCTGGAAGAGCTGGGTTGTTTTATGCATGCCTTAGTGAGCTGTGAGCCACCTTTCTGTTTTAATGTTTGCCTGGATCCTCCTCAAAACATGCGAGACACGTATTTGGGAATATTACATAGCAGAGCTTCATAAACAATCATATGACATTGCAAGAAGCATACTACTATAACAATAATGTTCAGTATGTCATGAGCATTCCAACAACACTTGACATGACATACTTCACATTAAACCACACACAGTTACGCTGTAAGTGTGAACATGAATGATACACAATCACACCATAAGGGTGTACATGGGGTACAATGTGTCACATCAACAGAGATGGTGGAGTCTGTGAAAAAGATTTTAGCCAAAAGGTAAGTTTAGAAAGAATATATTTTAGGTATATTGTGAAGGAGAAAGTGGCAAGATATTGGCACAGCCTAGTAGAGGAGTCAAACATATTGTAGATTAGATCTTATATTTCTACCACGTTTTTTTCTTTCTTATGATATTCACAATCTGCAGGAAATGTTAACTTGCCTTAATCATTGTACCCTGAATGTAGTTTCCTAGGTGATTGTATTATTGTCAGGGATAGTGTGTCGTGACTGATAACCCAAATGTATTTTTCAGATACTAAGAACAAATCAGTTAATGAAGACATTAAAAGTGGAGCAGGTAAATCATTTTAATCCCCTGTGCATTGAGTTTGAAACTCCTGTCATACATTGACCTCTTTGTGAGAAGAGATTCAGGCCCAATGTACTTCTGAATTAAACAGATTCCTTGGCTCTTGTTCACCCTACCTCATGAATAATAATTCTCAAATGTCTGTTCAAGACGAAGCCATTCAGGACTAACTCTATCTATGTGTAGGGTTTTCTGTCCTGCCCTTTATGAAAGTTTCTGAGCCGCTTCACAATTATTTATTAATGTGTTTTCAGAACGTCCCTTTCAGATGGGGCAATGTAATTATTCCTGTCTTATAGATGTGGATTTGAGAAATCATGGCAGATGTATGGTGGGGTTTTCAAAAGGCATGTAAGGGACATCAGTGGAACTTATGCTCCTAAATCACTTAACACCAGATTTTTAAAGGCATTTAGGTACCTAGTGGTATTTTCAAAAGCAGTCACTCATCTGAAACCCATTTTGTGTTGATCAAAATGTTTTGACTGAGTCAATTATTATTTTGTGGGTAAGGGTTATTTTGATTATGACCATTTCAGGTGTTTTGTCTCTGTGTGTGTGTGTGTGTGTGTGTGTGTGTGTGTGTGTGTGTGTGTGTGTGTGTGTGTGTGTGTGTGTGTGTGTGTGTGTTTAAACTGGCCACATGTAACAGTGAAACACTGTTTCAGCGCCTTAGGTTAAAATTAAATATTTTTAGTTTTTCAAAATCATACAGCCAAAATGAAACATTTTGAAATGGACAGATATTTAAACTTTTTACATTTTTTCCCCATTAAAAACTATTTGCCAGAATTGACCTAAATTTGGCAAATAATTTTGGGCCATGAAAAATACACTTAAAAAAATTTAAAAACTCAAAAAAATAAAGAAATGTTCCATTTTCAGTCAAATCAAATATTTAATTCTACCTAAAATAATCATACTATTTATTATATTATAATAATTTATTATGATTTCTTCTGTTTGCTGAAAAATTGGGAAAAAATCATTTGGGGATTTTTAAAAGTTCTAATTGTTTGCCCATGGAGCCAAGAAATCAGTTCTTTGCACAGCTCAGTTCAGCAGCTAAAAGAACAGGGTCACATGGTGGAATGTAGGAAATGACATAACTTTCATCAGGTGTTCTGTGAAGGGTAGATCTTGACAGCTGACACGACGCATCTCAGTCCAGACAAACATATCTGAGTCATTATGTGGCACAGTGGGGGAATCCAGATGCTCAGAATATCACAGCTTCCATCTGTCCCAGTAAAGAGGTCCCTTTGCTTTCCTTACAATCAACAGTGCTTTGCAGTTTTTGCTTTATATACAAGTGCTGTGATTATTCCCCCAGTTCCTTGTCTGCACTAGCAAATAAGAGATAAGAGAAACTCTGCTGATTTTCAGAAGTTCCTGAATATATTTAAATATTTAGATCTGATATTTTAATGCTGGTTTTTGCCTTCTAACAGGCTTGGTGATGGATTTTACTACCATGTGCATAAAAACCACTTCTGATATCTTACTCTGGAATTGGGGAACCAACAATAACTTTCTTTACAAATGCTGTAAGTAAAATACGGGTTAGTGACTCTGTGGTATGGATGTCTCCCTTTCCTAGGGTACTGTTTTGACAGCAAATACAACACACAGAATCTATGGGAAAGGTTTGTCTTCCTATATAGCATTTTAGGGCTGGAAGAATTCAATTAATATATTTTTTAATTCCGACAAGCAGTATCAATGTCTATTTTAAACATTTTAAAGATTTTTATTAATTTAAGTTTCACAATTGCAGGAAATTATGGATTTTGAGTAATTTTTAATTTTTATTGACTGAAATCTTCACAGTTGCTGAAAACTATGGGGAGAATCAAACGATATTTAATCACTCATTTGACACTGAGTGTCAAAAAGTTAAACCTTTATAAACCATTAAAACACAAACTGTGAACATCACATGTCAAAATATACAGAATAAACATCCTTAAAACAACAAATCATCCCTGTTTTTAATATTGGTTCACTAGTCTATTTCATAACGACCCTAATTCAAAAGTCTAAATCACTGGATTTTCACTTTAAATTCTCAAGAGTCATTTTTCTTATTTTGCTTATCAATAAATTTTGATTCTCTGTGAAAATAGACTTTCACTGGTTTGTGTGCAGATGGTGAAATCCATGTTTACTGACAGATAAAAATTGAATACTTTGGAGAACATGCCATGTTAAGATTGCAAAGTCAAGAACTCAAATGTTAGGGCAGGTCAGAATAAAGCTTCCCCATGCAATTGTAATAAAGGGGCCTTCTTCAAAGGCATTATGATATAGCTTTAATTACATTGTTATATTCCCCACCCACACCCACAGGACTCATAAGAAAATTGAAAACTCCGTAATGGGAAGTATTAGGCAGCCTTAACTATAGGCGTCGCTTCCAACAGTGCCCATAATGATGCCCCGTAGATGGGAGCAGAAGTTCAGGAATGAGAAAGTGGTGGCTGTACTGTATAATGGCCAGTGGGTGGAAGCATCAAGAATAAGAAAGGGATGAACTATCTAGTATAATGGGTACTAGGGATAGCAGAGTCTGAGGGGTGGGTGGGGCAGTTATATTGTATAATGGGCAAAGGCACGGACACTTTCCCAGAGCACAGTTACAGTGAATATCGTTTATTGATCTTATCCACTTGCCATTGGGCAGGTGCAGATTCTAATCTCTTATTATTAAAACTTCATTTTTGGATACTTTCCTTTAGCTGCTATTGATTCCTCTGAGCTGGTGAGGGATAAAGTCATTTCTTTGGTTGATGCTGTCATAACTATAAACTGTGCTTTCCCCCTGGTTCTCCGTCCAGACAGGAAAGTGAAACTGATCCTCTCCTTTGACTACGGCCCTTTTGAGCCATTTTAGGTTACCAGTTGTTCCAATTAGGATCGAGGGCCCAGTGTGCCAGGTCATGTTTGAACACAGAAAAATACATTGTCCCTGACCCCAAGGGACAAGAGTCCAACAAAGAAATTTATGATCTTTAAAAAACAAACGAACATTATATTCTTTACATCATTGCTGGAGAACAGTTCAGGACAGGAAGGAAGCAAGAAAATGTATCTCCTTCTGAACCTGCTAGGGCAGGGGTGTCAAACATCCAGCCCGTGGGCTGCATACGGCCTGCCAACCTTTGTGGTCCAGCCCCTAGTGGCAGCACGTTCTGCCGCGACCTTTTGCGGCATTGTACTCTCTGGAGGCGGCACGTGCTGCCGCCAGAGGGTACGACGCTGCGAGATCTCGCGGTGGTGCGCGCTGCCACGAGATCTGTGTACTCTGGCGGCAGCGCGTGGAGTGCTGTGTGCATGAGACACAGTGCTCCAAAAGCACCTAATATTTCAATTTATGGTATGTATGGCCCACTTGAAGTACATTTATTTCAAATCTGGCCCACCAAAGGAAATGAGTTTGACACCCCTGTGCTAGGGAAAAGTTTAATAGAAAGAATCCAGCCATTCAAGTAGGAAGTTGTTCTGCACACTGAAGTCAACACTAATATTTTTGTGAAGTGTCCCAGGTCCCTGTAGGAGGAGATTTTCAAATGTACAATGGACAGTTTGGTGTCTTAATCAATGGAAATCAGGCAACAAATTCTCATGTGTGCCTTTGCAAATCCACCCCATAGTGATCTTAGGGAAGGAAGTCTGCTTTACATCTTATCAGAACGATGGAACCTTTGGTAGCCTTGAGCTTTGATGTAACAAGTACTGAGGTGAATATTGACCCAGAGAGGAAAATATCTCCTGCTGAACCACGGTGGGTGAGGTAATGTCTTTTATTGGACCAATTAGTGTTGGTGTGAGAGAGAAGCTTTTGAGCTTACACAGAGCTCTTCTTTGTGTCCTACTGAACCACTAAGTTCTATCCCTGTTGAACAGCAATAGACTGCTATGAATCTTCTGTCTCTGTGCTGGGGTACTGGAGTCAATGTGTCATGTTTGATCCATGCTTATGTCTGTGGGCTGAGATTTTTAAAGGTGACTAAGTGCGTTAAGTGCTTAACTCATATTGAATTTTCCAGGGAGGTAAATTCATGCTTCTTTGAAGTTCTTTGGAAACCCCAGCCAGAGGGTCTCTGTGTAGACAGCCATGAGTTGCTACACAAACATTCTTCCTATCCCAAGAGCAGAGGGTATGGTTAGTCAATTTAATAGAGGGCTCAGAGAAAAAATTAACTCAAAACACAAAACTCTATCTGGTCTTGAGTATTTGACTTTGTGTGAATAGCAGTTCTTTTAAATAAAATAATCAAAATTCCCTCTCTCATAGGCAATCAAGCAAGCTGCCCAATACTGTAAAGAAAACTATATCCCATTTCCTGAGGTAGACAAGAATTTGCTCCAAGATGCAGATAACCCCTCTGATTGCTACATCTTCAGAGGAGATGGTGCTCCCACCGTCATGCACTTCCCACTTTTCAACAAAGTGAATTGCCCGGGTAACTTTAATGCATTGCCAATTTTCTTAAAGGCTACTGATGTCACTCTTATTTCACTTACATGGATGACTTAAATACAGCTTAGTGTGGTTTGTGCTGGGGCAAGATAGCAAAGGGACTTAGGGATTGAGATAAAATGCCAGATTAATCTAATCCAATGTCCTGTTTTAGAAAGTATCCAATGATAGAAACTTAAGAGGAAGTTGGGGGAAAAACACAGAGTAAGTAATTATAGAGTTATCTGCACATAGGGGATATTTGTTATAGCCTCTGGTTTTTTTGCCTCTGAATTATAAGCATTTTTGGACCAAATTTTCAAAGGTATTTAGGCATCTACAGATGCGGATAGGCACCTAGTGGGATTTACAAAGTGCTTAAGTGAATTAGGTACCTAACCCACTCAGGTGCTCTTGAAAATCTTACTAGTCGCCTATTTGCATCTTTCCACACCTCAATAGCTTTGCAAATCTAGCCCTATATACCTTCCATTGTTTTAATTTTAACCAATTTAAAAGTGAATCTTCAAAATATCCATAAAGATGCCTACCTGTATTTGGAATTCTACCAGGCTCTTGGTTTCACTAAGAGGTGCAGTGAGTTCCACAGGTTATTTTTTGTTGTGTAAAAAAACCAGTGTTTGCCGTTATGAGTTTAGCGTTTGCAGATTTTCAGTTTCATCAAAGGAGCTAAGAATCAGTCACCTTCTTTCTTTAGCACCAGTCATGACACAGGAGCCAAATCTTCTCTTTATTACACAAGTGAAGTCAAAGGAATAAATGTAGATTCAGGGCACAGCTACACTGACAGCAGCAAAGTCGCCGCCATCAGATCGACCTATCTGGATCGACTGAGCGGTCAGTGAAGACTCGCTCAATTGATGCAGAAGTTGATGCTGTAAAACCACCCTCTCAAGTGGCGTAGCGCTGCGTTGATGGGAACTGTGTTCCCGTCGTCATAGTGCAGTGAAGACACTGCACAGAAGGGAAGCAGAGCAGTCGACCGGAGTTACGGAAGCTACTCTGCATAGCTTGCGTAACTACCGTCGACTGCTGCCGAATTGCCAGGTAAGTGTAGACTGCGCCTCATACTAATACAGTGAAAAGATGTGTCTTGCACATAAGGACAAATTCAGAGAGGAATGCAAAGGAGTCTAAAAGTTGGTGAACTTTTCACCTTCTCTTAGCTGTCTGGGCATGCTCAGACTCCCAAGCGGTCTGCACAAATTCTATCTACTGTGAATGCAGAGTGTGATGTCATTAGGTGTTTGTCTACCATAAGAGTCTTATAAGAACTCAGGGGCAATATTTTTTAATGGAGTCTAATAGAATTCGGTACCAAATGCCACTGTTTCCTTTGAAACCCACAGATAGGTAGATAGATGCCACTCGAGGTTAATTTATCTTGGTGCAACAGAGAGCAGAATATGCTTCTTGTTTTTTCACAAACACGTTAATATGGGCACTATAGAGAAAAGAAAGGAGGCACAAGCACAGGAGAGAAAGGGGAAGGAAAAGGGGAAAATAAGAGTATGAATTTGATAGAATCAAAGGAAACAGTCCAAGTCAGCAGACAACCTGAGGCAATAGCTCTGAGAAGTGCAAAGTATCCATTTCAGTTCAAGAGCCTGTTGACTCTGAACCCTAAAGATGACAGTTTACACAACTATATTAACTATGTCACTGCTGATCACTGTGGACAAAACCTGTAGATGCTTTGAGATTGTGAATAGAGCTTTTGTGAAACCCCTTTCCCCACACATGAGCCTCACTTGATTTTTCTCCTTAAGTCTGGGAAACAAGGTATCCCTCTCCCGACTGCCTGGGAACCCTAGAATGCAAACATAGTAACAGTAGTAGATGTTATTGACACTACAGTAGTAATATTAATATCCTCATCCTAAAAATGTATTCACATCTTTTCTCACTCTTTTCTTTCAGGCTGTGTGAAGGAATGGAAAATTAGATTCAGCGTCGTTTGCTTTGACTACAATGAGGAAGCCGTCAACGAACTCCTCCAGGCAGCCAGACTGAATGTGTCAAACAACAAAGACAAGATCCTGCAAAAGATCAAACACATCATGGCTCGCTCCAGCAGGAAGTCAAGCTCTTAAAAAGACTTCTCTCTTTATGCCCTGCATAGGTTAAAGCCGCCTGGTAGATTTTGCCAACTAAAGAATTGTCAGTTAGCCAGAAAATGTCATTATTTGGGATCACACTGGGGAAGGGAGTCTCTGCCTCTTGTGTGAAAGCACTAGTACCTAGATCTTGAGTTAACCCCTTAACTTCACTGCACTATAGTTGAACAATTCTGATTATTCTCATTAATCAAAGAAAAATTCCCTGTTGGTATAAATCATTCCTTGCTTGAGGTCATGAACTATTGTTCAACCAGTCTCTGATCTGTGAGATGCCAGATGCCTTTGTCTCCTGCTGCACAATTCATGTTCAATCAGTAAAGCCTATAAAATCACACCATTTGCACACTGTGTACCTCTATCCTAACAACAGCCTGCAAAAGCACAAGCACCTAACACCTGAGGTAGATGCCATCTCCCCTAGTTCTTATCACATTACGGGGAATTTGATACATAGAGGGTGTAACAGAAAGTAAGAGCCTGAGACATGAGGCCTAGTATAACAAGCCAGGAATGAGGCCTGAGGCCTAGCATAACAGGCCAGATATGAAGCCTGACCTAAAGTAATGGTCGTCTGGTATCAAGCAAAGTTAGCAGAAGTCAGGCTGTGAATACTGGAAGGCTCACAGTAACTGGCAAGGACAGAGCTGGTGTAACAAACACACATTCCAAAGAAGTGCTAGGCACAAGAACATTCCAGAAAGGCACCGGGACATCCCAATACGCCAGAGATAACGAGGGCTCACTGACCTCCTCAAATGACACTATAATGGATAGAAATGTCTTGTTCATGTGATGAATAGAGATGTTTTGACCGAATCATCCAGTACAAGGTAATGGGTGGAATCTTACCACCTCAAAGGGTGGTACCTTGCCACATCAGGAGGTGTCGTCTACACACATCAGAGGGGTAATACCAACTTTTTTGTATCAGTGTATAAAAGAGGGTCTCAGAGGAAGCATCTTTGGCTGGCTGAGGTGGAAATGGAAAGTCCTGCCATGTATTGAGCTGGTCCATTGTGACAAACATAGATGTTATAGTGGTCCTATAGACTTTGCAGGATACTAGGACTGTGCTTGCCTGCAATAAAACTGGCCTGGCACCTTCGTTGCTAAAAGGATCTGTGGACTTATTGAATAATTCGATCTTGGAGTGGTGTCTCGATTACCTGCAAAGACCTGGGACAACACACACGCTGGGAGAACACACACACAGCCAACAACTGACAACAGAGGGGCTAGAAAAATGATAAACTCATTTTGTGTGGGGGGGGCAATCATTTTAGTTTTGAAGGTGTGTGCATCTTTTGTGTGTGAAAACATTATTGTAAATGAAATTGAAACACTTATCAACATTTTTTTTAATAGAAACCCATATTTTGGATACACGGAACATTTTGATAATATTTTGGCTGGTAAATTTTGATTTAAAATGTAGATACAAATGAAAAAAAGAAGAATATGTAATGGTGAGCTTTCTGTTATAATCCAGCATGGCTCCATTAAAGTTGGTCCAGTTGCACATAGATACAATGGGGAGCAGAATCCTGTCCAGTATTTTCTTCTAACACGTGTAGCTTTTGCGAGCTGCGTACCAATATGAACATGAAGACTGAAATATTTGATGTCTCCATGTCTAGTTGGCAGACGGTAACAAGTGGAGTGCCCCAGCAGTCGGTGCTGGAGCCGGTTTTGTTCAACATCTTCATTAATGATCTGGAGGATGGAGTGGATTGCACCCTCAGTAAGTTTGCAGATGATGCTAAGCTGAGGGGAGTGGTAGATACCCTGGAGGGCAGGGATAGGATACAGAGAGACCTAGACAAATTGGAGGATTGGGCCACAAAAATCTAATGAGGTTCAACAAGGACAAGTGCAGAGTCCTGCACTTAGGACGGAAGAATCCCATACGCTGCTACAGACTGGGGACCGACTGGCTTGGCAGCAGCTCTGCAGAAAAGAACCTGAGGAGTACAGTGGACATGAAGCTGGACATCAGTCAACAGTGTGCTCTTATTGCCAAGAAGGCTAATGGCATATTGGGCTGCATTAGTAGGAGCATTGCCAGCAGATAGAGGGAAGTGATTATTCCCTTCTCTTCGGCTCTGGTGAGGTCATATTTGGAGTATTGTGTCCAGTTTTGGGCTCCACACTACAGAAAGGATGTGGATAAATTGGAGAGAGTCCAGAGGAGGGCAACAAAAATGATTAGGGGGCTGGAGCACAAGACTTATGAGGAGAGGCTGAGGGAACTAGGTTTATTTAGTCTGCAGAAGAGAAGAACGAGGGGGGATTTGATAGCAGCCTTTTACCTACCTGAAAGGGGATTCCAGGGAGGATGGAGCTAGGCTGTTCTCAACGGTAGTACATGACAGAACAAGAAGAAATGGTCTCAAGTTGCAGTTGGGGAGGTCTACGTTGGATATCAGGAAAAAGTTTTTCACTAGGAGGGTGGTGAAACCCTGGAATGGGTTACCTAGGGAGGTGGTGGAATCTCCATCCTTAGAGATTTTTAAGCTGCAACTTGACAAAGCCCTGGCTGGGATGATTTAGCTGAGGTTAGTCCTGCTTTGAGCAGAGGGTTGGACTAGATGACCTCCTGAGGTCCCTTCCAACTCTAATCTTCTATGATTCTATAATTCTCAGCTCATATATTGGCTGGGGATGCATTTTGCAGTTTTCTGTCTATTAATCATGATCTTGGAACATTCTGTGAGCATTAAAATGGGATTGTTCTGTTAACCAATGAGAGTCTCAGATACAGGAACCAACATAAAACTAGGCACCATAGTGCAGATATTGAACGCCTGTAAACTGTTACTGCTCCACAACACAGCAGCGATTTACACAAGGTGGGCAACTGGCCTAGCCTACCTTAGTGGCGCTATGCCTGATTTACACCAGCTGTGAATCTGGCCCTTCGTATTTATTTAGTTTCTCTGACATAGCTACGAGCAGTGTGAATTTAACATTTTTAAAGTGTCATGCAGGATTGTATGTGTGCCATAATGAGCTACGTTTGTGCGCTGTGAGCAGAGAGAAAAAGAAATGAAATGTCTGAGAAAGAAAGAAAGAAAGAAAGAAAGAAAGAAAGAAAGAAAGAAAGAAAGAAAGAAAGAAAAAGAAGTTGGGCCATTCATCTCAGTATAAATTGAAGATCAGATACAGAAAAACTCTGCATCACGGAATTCCTCCAAAGTCCTGTCCTACTGGGAATGAATTGGTCTGTAACCATTAAAAGTTAGGCCTGGTCTACAGTAGGAAATTAGGTTGGTATAGCTAAGTTGCTCAGAGCTGTGAAAAATCCACATCTCAGTATAAATCCTGAACAGTGCAGATACAGAGAATTCTCCCATCGATCTAGCTACCGCATCTCTGGGATGTGGATTACCTACGCCAATGGGAGACCCCCCTCCCCTTGGTGTAGGTAGCATCTTCACAGAAGCACTGCAGAGGTGCAACTGCGACAGCATTTTAGGTATAGACAAGTGCTTACACTCTTGTAATGACTGGCCCAGCTCAAAGAGCTATGAAAGTGCAGATGGCTTAAGAACTTTTGGTCTTCTTTTTACTTTAAATGGACAGGCAAAGAATATGGATTTGAAACTAGGCACTGGATCAGATCCCCAGCTGGCATAAATCCGCATCGCTCTGTCTTTAAATCAAAAGGCCAGGTCATCATGTTGCATAACTAGCCTGAAATCCTTGGAAATGTAGCAGCTGACACCAGTTCAGGACATGACCCTTGGTTTTCAGTCTTTGCCTTCACGTTCCTCTTAATGACCAACATCAAAAACCCAGGGCAGCCTGAGCAGTGTCTTCCTCTAGTGTCTGCATCCCAAGACCTGCTGATGCAAGGCAGAAGAAAAACATCCCTGCTCATCCAGAGGTAACTGTGTGGAGTTAATGCAGGAACAGGCTACTCCAGGCCAGCTGAGATTCTGGTGCCACTGGGCTCTTAGCTATTGGAGGTCAGATGTCTGTGCTAGAAACATATCTTTGACTTGGTAAATATCTTGAGACACCCTTTGTGCCTCAGCCCTGCCTTGTTTATAGCCAAGGGTCCTTCCAGGGATGCTGCCATCATATGGGATGCAGCATCAGTGCTGTTCCCCCTCTGTGCAGTCAGGGATCAGCTAGGGCAGGTTGCCAGGGTGGTTTGCTCCAGAGGTGAGATCAGAGCTGGGCTCACAGCCCTGGAGACCAGAGTCAGCTATTAAGCCCCAGAGCAGGTGCACAGCAGGCTGTGTCTGTATCCCAAGCCAAGCCAGGATCAGCTCTAGAGGTATGAGGGACTTTCAGTCTCTGATCCCATTTTCTCCTTCATCTCTCAGCCTAGCCTGCCCTAGGAGGGAAGCAGGGAGAGCCTATTTATGGCGTGGATCCTTGTCTGCTAGGAACTGCAGAGACCCAGCACCTGCAGAAATCCAGTGAAGTGACACAGAAATGGTTGCTGGATATTACAAAGATAGATAGATAGATAGATAGATAGATGGGGTGTATGGGGATGGATGGATGGATGGATAGATAGAATTTCCCAGCATTGGAGGATTAAATCATCACAAGTTGGGAAAAGTTCCAGAAACACTGCCACAGTAAGTCTGCGATTTTAAATAACTATGTTAGTGTCTTAAAATAGAATGTGCATTTAAGAAGAGAAATACGAGTTGCAACTGGAACTGCTTAAGACTTTTGCTTTCAATTCAGCCAAACATGTAGAGCCAGTCAGATTTCTTTTTTTCAGGGGAGAATTTTGACTTTGCATAAAAGTCCCCAAGATCCGGTGTTTTGGCAACAGAGAACCAATTATTTTCTGCTAATAACTGTAAATCTTCATCCCAAATCCCCCCCTCTCCAGCAATAAAAAAAAGATTTCAGTTTTTGGATAGAGAGAGAGATTAAAATTCCCAGGAAGATTTGTTTAACTGAAAACCCACGCTACCTTTTAAAACAATGTAAGCAGAACTTTTCTGACAACCTCTCTGGTAATGTAGCTGTCTGCCTGCCTGGGGATGTCTTATGATACCATAATTCCAAACATCCTTTTTTTTCCGGTTTGAAAGAAGTAGCTGCAGAATGGGAAAACTAAGAAAACAGCTGAGTTGATAATCCATGGAATATGTTTTATACCTACTAGCACCTTGAAATTCAGGGTCAACGCTGACCATCACAGCCTGTATCTTGACTCTGCCCAAAGACATAAAGGATACATCTACCCTGCAGTGTGATGGAATCAGGGTCATATCCTCCATCTCTCTAATGCTGACCATGGCCCTTCTCCTTTCCTCCACAGTAGGACACGATGTCCAACAAAACCACCGTGACCGAGTTCGTTCTCCTGGGATTCTCTGATCTTCGGGAAATGCAGATTTTGCACATTGTGTTTTTTCTAGTGATGTACCTGGCAGCCCTATTGGGGAATCTTCTCATCATCACAGCCGTAGCCTTTGATAACCATCTTCACAGCCCAATGTACTTCTTCCTGCTGAATCTGTCCATTGTAGACCTTGGATCCATCTCTGTCACCCTCCCCAAATCCATGGTCAATTCCGTCTTGAACAACAAGTCCATTTCATATTATGGATGCGTCACCCAAGTCTTTCTCTTTGTCTTCTTCGCTTCAGCAGAAATGGCCTTGCTGACCATCATGGCGTATGATCGATACGTCGCCATCTGCCAACCACTGCACTATGTGACTGTGATGAACAGGAGAGCTTGTGTCCAGATGGCCGCCGGTGCCTGGATCAGTGGCATTCTCAATTCTGCAATGCTCACTGGGAACACATTTGCACTCTCCTTCTGTGGAGACAACAGGGTGGATCATTTCTTCTGTGAAATCCCCCAGCTTCTCAAGCTCACCTGCTCTGTATCATATCTCAGTGAAACTGCAGCTATTGCCTGGACTGCATGCTTAGTCTTGTGCTGCTTTGTTTTGATAATTATGTCATATGTAAAAATCTTCAAAACAGTGCTGAGAATCCTCTCTGAGCAGTGCCAGCACAAAGCCTTCTCTACCTGCCTCCCTCACCTCACTGTGGTCTCCTTGTTTATTTTCCCTGGCATCATTGCCTACCTAAAATCCACCTCCGGCTTAGCATCGGTTCTGGATCTCATGGTGGCTGTTCTCTATTCGCTGGTCCCTCCAGTGATGAACCCCATCATCTACAGCATGAGGAACAAGGAGATCAAAGCTGCCCTGGGGAAACTCACTGGCTGGAGGTTATTCACCAAGAATGAAATGTCCGTCTTTCTCCCTTGACTGTTTCATTCCGAGTTTGTTTAGAGCTATAAACAACTGAGGACAAAATTGTCTTCATAAGAACATAGAGTTCAAACTTGTTTATACAATAGTAAAAATCGAGACTGCTTCCTCCAAACTGAGTGTCCTTACTACTGGGTTATACCAGTGTAAATCAGAACAGAACCTATCTCTCCACATACACATCTATCTGTCTATCTTTGAGATGTGTGCAGTCACTGGCATCACGGTACCACAGAGCTTTGCATGTAAAATCAGTAGCTACAGCGGAGTCCCTAATGGACTTCATGAAGTATCTGTCTCTTCTCCTACTTCAGGATAAAAAATCTACTTGGGGTATGAGAGGCTTTTTAGTTTGCTTGCTTGCTCTTCCTATGTTTTGTCTGTTTTATTGATTTGTTTCCTTTTCCAGATTTGTTTTGCTATGGGGGTATGTTTGATTAGATGGCATTGTCTTCATCTTTCTTTCTTTCTTTCTTTGGTCGGAGAGAGCTGAAATTTTCCTTTGCACGAGGATGAAAGAGCAGAAAAGAGTTTCTGTCTGTGTCAGGATGGCTGCATTCCTGTGTAGGTGATTATTTTAATGCAGCTGGGATTTGATCATGTCATTAATGATTTGTTAGAGCATCCAGAGCCTTGAAGAGGCATTTTTAAAATATATTTATCTAAATAAATACATAAAATGTTGTAACATTCTTGCTATGATGTAAAGGGATTTGTGAAGAAAAACCTTTTACCCTGTTTCCTGTTGATAATCTGCCCCTTGATAATGAGGTCAAATTTTTGATCCCATTGAGATGTTTGGTGTGATGGGCATGGAGTTGCTATGCAGTATTTTCTCTTTTTGGTTTGGGTTTTTTGTTTGTTTGTTTTTGTTTTGATTTGTTCTTCCTTCTGTGGTAAATGGGGGAAAAGGCTGCCTGGTCACACAACTCAGAACCAGTTACAGCTCCAGAGGGAAGAACTGCAGGCAGCAAACCCAGTTAGACCTGTTGGGAAACCACAGCTGGTGCATAGAGGGCTGTGACCCAGGACCCATTTTGAGAGGGGAGAATCATGTAATTTGACCCTAAGAGAGGGGCAGGTATGAGGCCAAGAAGGGTGCACTCAGAGATACCAGGAAGGGGGCAGAGATGCATCTAGCCTTGTAAATATAACAGTTGGGATTTACACTTGCACATCAAAGGCAGCTGGATTTGACCAATGGCCACCCATCCACACAAGGTTCTGAAAGTGTCTAAAGGTGCTCTGGATCACAGACACTGGTTGTTGTTGTGGTCGTTGTTATATTGATGATTAATGATTGATATATTAATACCATATTTGGACATTGCAATATATTCTAAATATGTGCTAGATAAAAGCAAAGCTGTTTTGGGTGGTTACATTTTAACATGCTCTGTTTCCCTTTCCTGGTTGGATACACTGATGCATTATAAACAAGTTTCCTAAAAACAAAGGGGCAGCTCCTCACTTGGTCCAAATCATCAGTGCTTCTTGTCCAAACACAGCGATTATGAATTTAAAACTCAACCCCTTTGAATATTCTGAACTGAGGCACTGATCTGGAAAAACCCTTAAACAAGTACCGAACTTTAATCATGTGAGTAATGCCATGGGAGGCTTAAATTAAACATGCTAAAATGCTTTCTTAGTTTAGGGTGTATGAATGAGCTATTCAGCTGGGCCTGTGGTAATTAGAAAGCATTTCCTCTTCATTTTTAGAGGAATTCAGCAAGTCCATTGTGCTTCTTTGAAAATCCCATCCCAGGTGCATCAAGTTCACTGATTCGATGAACATTAATGTCTCCTTTGCTGGAGTATTCAGGGAATGTACATACAAAGGGGACATCCATTCAGCTGACTTAAATATATTTAAAAAGTAAAATGACTATTCACAGAAACTTGTTTTTCCTGTATTCATTCAGTGCTTCGAATGTCAATGCGTAGGAACTCACTCAACTTTCTGGGAGACATAAGGGTGCAGCTCACAAATTTTGTATCTTGTAATGCTGTGCTATGTATTTCAGTAAATACCAATGTCCATTCATCACCTATCAGCCCAATCTCCTGCCTGCACAACTCACATGTCCAGAAGTTAGGCCTCATTAAAACCATCAAGGTCCTGAGTCTCTCCTCTTCTGTTGGTGGAGGAAGGAGAATGTTTTGGTCAATGATTGTGCCATGTTCTGATGGTGAATGAAAAGGGGAGAGGTCTACAGTAGGGTTGGGCCCTTTGACACCAGGATGGGATTTGACTCACCAAAGGCTACAGCACCTGAAGTACCACCCTTTAGTAGAGGGTTCAACTGTTCAGCTGTTCTTTGTGACATCATTCAAGAATTAGGATTTGGGGACCTGGGTGTGTCCATTACTTTAAACACCAAACTGATAAGGGGAATAGAGAGAGAGAGAGAGAGAGAGAGATCAACACCGACAAGGGCTGGCTTGGAGAGAGCATGTAGTGTCATTGTCCATGTCATCGGTGCTGGTTAGATCCTTAAGGCAGAGATTTTCATAGATTTTGAAGCCAGAAGGACCATTCTGCACCTAATCTGACCTCAATATAAGACAGGCAAAACAACCTCCCCCAAAATAGTTCCTAAAGCAGATCTTTTAGAGACATACAATCTTGATTAAAAATGACCACCTTATTTCAACCTGAATTTGTCTACCTTCAACTTCTAGCCATTGGATCATCTTATACCTTTCTCTGCTAGATTGAAGAGCCCGTTATCAAATAGTTGTTCCCTGTGTAGATACGTGTACCCAAAGCCTTCTCTTTGTTAAGCTAAATCAGTTGAACTCCTTGAGTCTATCACTATAAGGTATGTTTTCTAGTCCTTGAATCTGTCAAATGGTTCTTCTCTGAACTTTTTCTAGTTTATAAACATCCTTTTTGAACTGTGGGCACCAGACCTGGACACAATATTCCAGCCATGTTCCCTATGTAGACTCTGTACGACACACAATGATTTTCAGGATTCTGGTCATCTTACAATGCTGATGAACCTCAGACACTCAGAAGGGATTAAACTCAAACTGGGGAAAAGGGCATCCCAGGATTTCGTTGGTTTCAAAGTTCTCAAGAGCTTGACAAATTAAGATTCTGTGGGTTAAGAAATCCCTCTCCTCCTTGCTTATCTGCCACATTGTCCTTGAGTAGAAGGCCAGAGTAACCACAGCATAGGCGGAGCTCTGGAGGAGCGTGGGTAAGCAGCCGTGAGTTTCAAACAAACTGGTTTAATGGTCAAGGACAGAAGAACTGTGGGCTCCCATGGCCAAAGGAAGGGCATCATTCAAGAAATCTGAGCCTGTGTCCCAGAGCCCCAGAGGGAGAACTATGACAAGACTCTACCCAGACACAGTAACCTTAGAAGTATGTGGGAGCTTCTCTCCCCCCGGCTTTGTTCCTTCCCCTTTTTGCTCCTGAACTATTCTCTTTGCCTTCCTTTGCTTCCCTCCTGCCTTTCTTCATCCTATCTGGAAAGCTTTCCAATGTGCAGTTCCTGCAGTCTTAATGTTAGTTAATCAGTGAGTGTTTAACATGGGAGACACACTGGATATGTCAACTCTGCAGTGTAAGCCCAGGTTCAGTGGAAATTGAGTCAGCAGAGATTGGGTTTGAGTCTACACTGACTGCATATCCTCCCTTGCAAATTTTTGTACGCAGGCCTCAACCTAGGGCTCCAGCATCCATCCCACTGCACACAGGCCTCCATACAACCAGCCATATCCCAAACTTCCTAATTCCCTCTTGAAATATGGCTGCTCTAGCCCTTTGTTCATGGTGCAATGTGGGGAAACTTGACCGTGTGCCCGTGTCATAGGAAGTTCGAGCAGCCAGCACCCTCCTGTGCCACCATGTGGGTCTGCATGATCCCAGCAACTGAAGCCAGCCACATGGAGGAGTCGCCATTTGAAGAACTTCACTCATGTGGGCTTTCACTCCAGTGTCAGGAAATGAGCTGAGCTTCTGTGAGCTGCTGATGGATGTTTCAGCAGCCTTTTCTGACCCACTGAAGGCCCCTGTCAAAGCTCATGAAGGAGCAGGAGGAGGACACAGACATGGCAGACTTGCACATGACATTTGGGTGGTTAAGCACAGGAATAAATTGCCTAGCGTGGTTGTGGAATCTCCATCATTGGAAATTTTTAAGAGCTGGTTTGACAAACACCTGTGAGGGATGGTCTAGGTAATACACAGTCCTGCCTTGAGTGCAGGGCACTGGACTAGATGACCTCTCAAGATCCCTTCTAGTTGTACACTTTGATTCTATGTGGCCATAAACCTGACCCTCATCACACTAGTGTGTCACTTCACTCTTAGCCTTCATTCCTGCTCTGCACCAGCTTGGTATGTTAATATGATGGACACCATCTTGGCTGACATCTTGTGGTTGCACCAGGGACCTCCAGAGCTAAGGACATGAGTCCTTGCAGCTTCAGATAAACTGCTAGGCTACCTGGTAGGGGTCTGACAGACTCACAGGATTGGGGGTTTGAGTGCAGGGGGGATTCATAACACAGAAACCAGTGGATGGCATTTGGTACATGTGACTCTGTGAGGCTGCTTTATCTGAACTGGAATCACCTCACTCAGCCTCTGGACAGGCCTCACAAACATTTGCACTAATCTGACATCACTGATCTTGCAATTTATTCCCAAGCAAACATGGTTACTCGGATTCTCACACTCCAGAATGTATGCCTAACCCAGGCTGACCCAGCATGCCTCCTTGTCCCCCTCTAGTGGTCAGACCTTGCATAGCATCTTATGAGTCTGCTATTGCCTTCCTATGGGTCAATTAGTGCTTGTAGCACCAGCAGCACGGGGTCCTGCTTGAAAATCTACAGAGCCTCTGTTTAGCCCCTACAAACCTTCCGTCAAGGGACATTGAGAGAAAGACATATTTAACCATCTTAATGCACTACAAATCATCTTCCAGATTGTAATTATTATCCTTATTTAACAGATGATAAACTGAGGAATGCAGAGATGAAGTGACTGAACAAAGTCAGAGGAATTGTTGGGATTGGAACTTGGGATGTCCTGGCCCCTACCCCTTTAATCATCATCATCCTCAAAATACTTTAGAATCAGGGAAATGTCAGTTACAACATAAGGAAGTTGAAGAAGTGAGGAAAGAATATTACAGATGAATAAGAATGACTCTATGCAACAACTCGACTCAAAAAATTTGACCAAAGCCATTAATATATGGATGATGCCAGTAACATGGTGCAGTGCCAGAGGGATTAAGTGAAATCAAAGGAGAAGGAAAGAAAAGGCTAGCTAAACAAGGGAGTTCTTAGTGGGACACAAAGTACTGAATATCAGTCAAGACACAGATAGGATGTACATTCACTGATGTGATGAAGGAAAAGGTCTGCTATCTCTGGAAGCAGCAATCAACAACGAAGAATATAACATCAAAATACAGCCAATGTAAAAGATCATCTGGAAGCAATGAATGAATCTGCATCCCAGCCCAAAAAATCATAAAAGAAGGAGAAAGCAAATCGCCAAAGAAATTGTTGAAAGATTTGCACAAGATCATCACTGGCGGAGAGACAAGCCTCTGTTGATTTAGGATACTCCTGAAGAGCAGCTGAGGGTGTGACCCGTGCCTAGGGCAGCCACCTGAAAAATGCTAAGGTCAGGGCAGGCTGTTAAAGGAGCAGATTCTCCCAGCACTGGTGAGTGGCACTGCAGTCAGACTTCCCAACCAGCCACAAACAGTGCTTCTGATTCCCACACTGGTTATCAAGAACACAAAATAATATATACACAGCCTCCTTTACTGCATTTCAGTCTCCGGCTTCCAATCAGCCACTAGGTCCAGTAAAGAGATCAGTTATTTAAACTCTATGCTCTTACCAAAAAGGTTCTCCTGACCCCAAAGTGTCAGCCACAGTACCAGATCAATATAAGTTTGGATCTTACTCAAAATACCACGCAGCCAGCCAATCCCTTAGTAACTAAAGTAAAGGTTTATTATGAAAAATCAGACACATATACTTGATTTGAAAGTCCATATAGATCAGGTTTCTAATAGAATGGTGGAGTTTGCAGGCTTGTATAGTCCCTCTGGTGAACATCCAGTACCTTTGTTTCACAGCTTCAGTTCAGCTGTAGATGAGTTGATCCAGAGGTAGGTGAAGGCTGAAGACAGAAGACAGACTATTTTTCCTTGTGTGGATGGCAATCGATCGGTACGTGGCCATCTATAAACCACTGAGATACTTGATTATCATGAACCAGGGTGTTTGCGTGGGGATAGTGGCACTGGCATGGCATGGCTGGGTGGATTGGCTCACTCTGCTGTTCCGATTGGACTGATCCTTCAGCTACCGTACAGTGGGCCGAACATCCTGGACAATTTCTACTGTGATGTCCCACAGATCATCAAACTGGCTTGCACTGACACCCACGTGGTCGAGCTGCAGATGGTCTTCAGTGGCGGAGTGCTCCTCGTAGTCGTACTCATCATTCTGCTGATCTCCTATGCCGTCATCTTAGTCAAGATCAGGAGCCACGTCATGGATGGGAAGCTCAAGGCTCTGTCCACCTGTGGACCCCAGATCATCGTTGTGTGTTTAATATTCATACCCACCATCTTCATCTATGCTCGGCCCTTCAAGAAGTTTGCCCTGGACAAGGTGGTGTCTGTCATTTACACAGTGATCACCCCCACGCTGAACTCAATCATCTACACGCTGAGAAACGCTGAGATGAAAAAGGCCATCAAGAGACTGGTGAGCAGAATCCTGTTCTCAGGGAGGAAACTAAAGACATAATTTATTTTTGTGAGATCATTTCTATAAGAAACCAGACCTCAGCTTATCAGAGAAGGGATGCATATGCCACGTGAACTGTGTATTCCATCGAAAGAGGTCACATCCTGCACACTCATGAAACATTGCATCCGTAAATAAGTTACAGACCAAGGGCCAAAATCCCCTTTGAAGTCTGTGCAGCCGGCTGCTGTAAATCCATTAGCTCCATTAGACTAGATGGATCATATTCCTAGCCGGTGTAAATCAATGTACAGTTGTTTCATTGCAGCCAGTAGACCAAATCCCCAGCTGTAAACCTGCACGGCTCCATTGGAGTCAATGGCTGAGATTCTCAGTTGATGGTATTCAGTGTGTTCTGTAAATATTTTACATCAGATGAGGATATGACCTTGAGACTTTCCGGTAAAAAAATTTCCTATGAATGATTTCAAACCCTGGAGAAAAAATCACAAAGATCATAATCTTCTTCTAAGGAGAAAAATATTGAAAAATGTTGAAAAAAATTATGTAACATAAATAACTCTTAACTGGAATGAAAATTTTATTATAGAATGTTCCTCTAAATTAATTGGATATTCTAATATTTTATGGCTTCTCCTTTTCTGTCTTATACAAATACACAGCTTATTTGTATTTCCCATAGGACAAGTCAGCAACATGTTTTCATAAAATTCAGTTTTACTTTTACCGAGAATTAGGGGGGTTGGATTGTTTGTTTGTTTTAATAGATAAATCCATTTATATTTATATATTTATAGGTTCAACTAATGTTGTCTTTAATTGTCTATTCCTGAAATAAAAATGTATTTATACAGATCTCAAATGATATTTACTTTACTTTTCAGGAGAAGAACGACATGAAAAAACCAGATAACCGTCTCCGTGAGATAGAACTGTTGGCCACGATTTTCAGTCTTTCCATTTTAGATACTTATAAGATATCCATAACAGAGTATCTGAGTGCCTCACAACCCTTAGTCCTCCCAACACCCGTGTGTGATAGGAAAGTGCCTCTGTCCCTCTTCTGCAGAAGGGGAACTGAGGAAGAAAGAGATTAATTGACTTGTCCAAAGTCACAGAAGAAGTCCCTTGAGCATGAGGGAAATGACCCCAAGTTCTTGACAGTACCAGGGAGCAGCGGGAAGATGGTGAGTCTCTTCTGTGCGGTGCGGACACCACTGTTCAACCCACTGATCTACAGCTTATGAAAAAAGGAGATGAAGGAGGGTCTGAGGAGGACACTATTGGGGGGGCTGTAGGGGGTTCTGCTCTGGCCCCGGTCTGCAACTGCAGGGACAGGCCCTTCAGGGGATCATAGAATCAGAATCATAGACTATTAGGGTTGGAAGGGATCTCAGGAGGTCATCTAGTCCAATCCCCTGCTCAAAGCAGGACTGCCTGCAATTAAATCATCCCAGCCAGGGCTTTCTCAGGCTGGGCCTTTAAAACCTGTAAGGATGGAGATTCCACCACATCTCTCGTGTTGTCAGATGTTGGCTGTGTGTGTGCTCTCCCAGTGTTTATGCTGTCCCCGCTCTGCGCACAAAACCAGTCCATCACACCACAATTGGATTATCTAATAAGTCCACAGATCCCTTTCAGCAACGAAGGCACCGGGCCAGGTTTATTGTCAAAAGAGCACGGTAAAAAGCGTATTATCCATGCTATAAGGACACTTAATACATGTATGCCTCTGACAATGTGTGGCTCCGGGGTTCCTCATTCAGCCAGACAAAGACACTCCCTTTGAGACCCCCCTTTCATACACTAATGCAAACACGTTGTGTATTGTCCGTCTGACGTGTAGTTGCCGGTCTCTGAAGTAGTAAGATGCCACCTTTTATCTTGTACCAGATGGTTCGGCCAAAACATCTCTATCCATTGTATTGTCACTCTGAGGGGTCAGTGAGCCCTCGTTATCTTTGGGGTACTGGGATGTTCTGGCACCTTTCTGGAACGTGCTGTTCCTAGTGGTTCTTTGTACTGTGTGTGTAATGCTAGCTCAGTTTTTCCCAGTTCCTGTGAACTTACAGGCAGGCTCACTGCCTGACCCCTGCTAACTTTCCTTTTTTACAGCAGGGCTTGACCTGGTTCTATCATCACCTTGGTTGTCTCATCAAAGAGCCATTTTTTATACAGCAGGTGACCCTGATAGGCCATGCAATATGCTGTGTGTGTGTTCCCCCAGCAGGACTGGAGCCAACAACCCCTGGCGGGGGAAGATCTCATATCCCAATGCCCATCCCGTTAGTCTGCAGGAGAGAAGAGTGGGGGGATTTGATAGCCTCAACTACCTGAAAGGGGGTTCCAGGGAGGATGGAGCTAGGCTGCTCTCGGTGGTGGTAGGTGACAGAACAAGGAGCAATGGTCTCAAGTTGCAGTGGAGGAGGTCTAGGTTGGATACTAGGAAAAATGTTGTCACTAGGAGGGTGGTGAAGCACTGCAATGGGTTACCTAAGGAGGTGGTGTAATCTCCATCCTTAGAGATTTATAAGGCCCTGCTTGACAAAGCCCTGGATGGGATGATTTAGTTGGAGTTGGTCCTGCTTTGAGCAGGGGGTTGTACTAGATACCTCCTGAGGTCCCTTCCAACCCTCACCTTCTATGATTCTATAAGTCTTTCGTATCTTCAGTGGTGAGGCCACATCTGGAGTAGTGTGTCCAGTTTTGGGTCCCCCACTACAGGAAGGACATGGACAAATTGGAGAGAGTTCACCGGAGGGCAATGAAAATGTTTAGGGGGTTGGAGCACACGACTTATGAGGAGAGGCTGAGGGAACTAGACTAGTTTAGTCTGCAGAAGAGAAGAATGAGGGGGGATTTCAACTACGTGAAGGGGTCTTCCAGAGAGGATGGAGCTAGGCTGTTCTCAGTGGTGACAGATAGCAGAAGAAGGAGCTGCGGTCTAAAGTTGCAGATGAGGAGGTCTACTTTGGATATTAGGAAAAACGTTTTCACTAGGAGGGTGGTGAAGCACTGGAATGGGTTACCTAGGTGGAGTAGCAAGTGAGAGCCTGAGACATGAGGCCTAGGAGGTAGCAGGCCTGAGGCCTGAACTAAAGTAATGGTCAATGACTGCTGTAGGAAAGCAAAGTTAGCAGGAGTCAGGCGGTGAGCCTGCCTGTAAGTTCACATGACCTGGGAAAACCTGAGCTGGTATTACACACACAGTGCGAAGAACCACTAGGTACAGCATGTTCCAGGAAGGTGCCTTGCTGGAGGCAGAGTGTGTGTTTTTGCACAGAGGGTAGCAGAGCAAACCGAGAGTGCGGGCGAGGAGGCTGACCGGCATCTCAGTCCTTTTTGAGCAGCCGCATTTCCAGATTGTTCCCTGGGTCAATGTGTTCTCACACGTGGGTCCAGACAGCAAAGCTCTGCTCTCCTTTTCTCTGCTGTCTGTCAGGAGCAAGCCTGGTGGTGTCAAGATACAGATACTTGTGCAACTGGGACCAAATTCGTGGCAACATAGTCCTGTGTTACGGACCACTCGCCCTTCCCCCAGCCAGGGATAGAACCCAGGAGTCCGAGCCCCCCGCTTGTTCTAAACCTGCAGAGACCTTGTGGTTTATGTCTGACGCTCCTAAATACTTCAAGGTTTCAGCTAGTCACCGGCAAAGGTGAGGAGGGGAGTCACCTCCCCCTGCAACAACATTCTGTGTTTAGGGAGAAGGGAGTTGTTTGTGTTGTTGTCGTCTTGGTCTGAAGCACTGGGACAGCCCTGGCTGGAGATAGGACAGTGGGTGGGGTGGACCAGGGCTCGGAGGTGGCACCGAGTCAAACACTCAGGTGCTCGACTGGCTGCGTCTTGCTCACATGCTCCAGGTCTAACTTTCCCCAGCTCAGACTGGCAGTGACCGTGGGATTGTTCAGCCTTCCTCTGCAGCCCGTGGATGGGGGTCAGTTGCCAGGACTAGCTGGCTGTATCTCCTTTCATCGTTTCCTTGAAATCGTGGGAGCCATAGGGACTGGTGCACAGCAGTCCCTGCTATTCTCCACCTGTGGCACAGAACAGTTTAGCTAACTGAGGGTTGTAATACCCTTGGTCTAATTTCAGTTGCTAGGCGGTGGCCTCAGATATACAGACGTTGAGACACGATGAGCTGCTGGTCCCTTTTGGGGACCCCACTGCCCTCTGAGTGCTGGAAAAAGAACCCAGGAGTCCTGGCTCCCAGGCCAGCCCTCTGACCACTAGACCTCACTCCCCCTGCCTGGGCTGTGTCAACTCTTGGCAGTAATGAAAGATGTTGTTTTTCCCCCCCATATCTTTCATGGGAGTTAGAGCCATTTACGTAACCATGGAGACCAGACTGCAAATCCCCTGGGGAATTAGCTTGTTTTGATGTCTGAACATTTCTCGCTCTGGGTATTGATGATTTGGGTCCGCTGGCAGAGCCAATTAAAGAGCTGAGAGGAGTTTGCTGCTGGGACCTTGGATGGACTTGGGAGGGGTCTCCTCATCCTGAGCCCCACTCCGTACAACCCCCCCCAAAGCCAGGCCCCTCACCCCCATGCCCGGTTCTCCTTGGGAGATGTGTGTGGCGGGGAGGACTGTGTGTATTTTGTGGAGGGTTGTATGTGAGGATGGGGGAAATTTGTGTGGGGTGTTTGGGTGTGGTGGCTGGGAAGATGGGGGCTCTCCCTTTCACTCCCCTGAGTGCCCACATGTTATTCAGTCATCAAATCCAGATCCAGCTGCTCCTACACGCCCCAGAGATCGTGTCCCAGGGACCCAGCAGAGCAGAGAGCAGATATCAACCCCCTCTCGCCTTCCTAACAGAGGCGGAGAGAAGAGGCTGAGATCTCACAGCCAGGTGGGTTTTCCCAGACAGCTTCTTTCTTGCTTCGATTCCTTCCCTGGCTGCTTCACGGTTCGGTCGCCCGCCCCTCCTTGCCCAGCTGCCCACCTGGCCATGCACACAGGATTGCTGGAAATTAGCAGGGGGTTTCTAACAGATGAGGGGGGATGTTCTGCCTCCCTGTCGGAGTTTGGGGGGGTGAACAATTTTCTTCGTTTTCAGGGTGGGCTGGATAACTGTCTGAGTGCGATTGTTGGATGGGGTTGCTTGGGAGGATGGGGGCAAAGCTTAGCAGCCCTGGGGCTCATTTCCAGTGATTCTCCCACATTCTCAATGCTCATGCTTCAGGGTTCAGCTGTCCATCGGCAGGGGACAGGAAGGGGATTTCCACCCCGCTGCCCCGTGTATTTGGCGAGTGCTTGGGTTGTTTTTTATTTTTTGGGGGGCAGGGTGTTAAATCTTGTTCCTCTGAAGCCCCAGGCAATGCCTGGAGATGGGACATTGGATGGTGGGACAGGTGGCTGGGGAGGAGTTTGGGATGTGATGTGTATAAGAGACTGGCTGTGACTCCTGTAACCACTAGACCCTGCTCCCCTCCCAGAGCTCTGGGCAGAGCCTTGACGTCCTGTCGATTGCTTCCTTTCATCTGCAGGCATCCCCAACCCCCAATGAATCCAGCCAACGGCACCAGCTCAGTGACCAAGTTCATCCTGCTGGGTTTCCCCTCCCTGAGCCAGCTGGGCCGGGATCTCACCTGCGCCCTCCTCTCCTTCATCTATGCTGGGACTCTGGCCGGCAACCTGAGCACTGTGTGGGCCGTGCTGCGGGACCCCCGCCTCCAGCAGCTGCCCATGTACATCCTGCTGGGGAACTTCGCCTGGCTGGAAGTTGGCTACATCACGACCACCGTGCCAAGGATGCTCTTCGACCTCATGAACCCCGATGTCCCCATCTCCTTCCACGCCTGCTTCATGCAGTTCTACATCTTCTTTTCCATGGGCACCACCGAGTGCTTCCTCCTGGCAGCCATGGCCTTGGACAGGTACCTGGCCATCTGCCACCCCCTGCGCTACCCTGTCCTCATGTCCCCACACAGATCCTGGCTGCTGGTGGCCTCCTGCTGGCTCACCGGCTTCCTCTGGTTCATAGGGCCCGTCGCCCTCATCTCCCAGCTCTCCTTCTGCGGCCCCAACACCCTGGATTATTTTGTCTGCGACCCAGACCCGTTGCTGGCTGCCTCCTGTGCCCCAGCTCCCTGGACCGAACAGACCTACTCCACCATGAACTACCTCATCATCTTCATCACCTTCCTCTTCATCCTGAGCTCCTACGGGCTAGTTATCAGGGCGGTGCTGAGGCTCCCTGCAGGGGCTCGGCGGCACAAGGCCTTCTCCACCTGCACCTCGCACCTGGCCATTGTGGGTCTTTTTTACGGCTCTCTCCTGGGCGACTCAGTAACCAGCGGGAAGGTGGTGACTCTCTTCTACATGGTGGGGACCCCCTTTCTCAACCCGCTGATCTACAGCCTGCGAAACAAGGAGATGAAGGAGGCTCTGAGGAGGACCCTGCTGGGGGGGCGGTAGGGGGTCGTGTTCTGGTCCCAGTCTGCAGGGACTGGCCGGTCAGCGGGGTGGGGAACAGGGTCTTTCTCCGCCGGGGGATGCAGGCTCCAATCCTGAAGGCGGAACACACACAGCCTTTTGCATGACCTTTAGGGGCTACTTATAGTATAGAACGTGCCTGTTTGACGATACAGCCAGAACACAGACAGTGGGTTGGGGGTAGGGGGGAGGTGTGGGGGTGAGTATGGCAGGAAAAGAGCCCTGCTCAGTGTGTGCCTGCAGAGGGTCCAACAGCAAACCGAGCACGCATGCGGGAAGGCTGGCTCACCTCCCTGCCCTTTTCGTGCCACGGTACTTCAAGACGGCCGCTTGGATAAATGTGTTCTCACCTTTTAGATACACAGAGTGAAGTTCTGCTTTCCTTTTCTCTGCTGTCAACCCAGAGCAGCCCCGCTGATTTCCAGAGACGGACCCGTGCAGCTGGGACCAAAATCATGGCAACATTATATTTGAATGTACCATTAACACACTCCCCTCACATGGCCAGTGATAGAACCCAGGAGTCCTAGCCCCTTCCCTGCCCTGATCTAACCCTCTAGAGCAGAGGTCCCCAAACTTTTTTGTCCTGTGGACCACTTTCCGAATTATTTTTTTGCCGTAGACCCCCTGCCTGTCTAATATTAAATTTTCCTAAACTTTATATCGTCAAATATGTTTTTCACAGCTGACACAGTGCTGTTCACTTTGATAGGGCTTTGTAAAAAAAGAAAACGAACTTAAATTTTTTATTCAGACCTTTATTGAAACAATTAAATTAAAAATCTTATTTTTATGTGAAATAAAATAAAATTAAATGTTAATAGCTCAAAATAAAAAAAAGGCTAAATTAAAATTCTCTTTAAAATTTAGCACAAAACTCTGTAAATATTTGGATTTTGGACAAAAATCAGAACTTAGTAACAAAACAAAACCATAAAATAAAGCTAAGGTTCAAAACTAAAAATACAATAATTAATGGTGTTAATGGGAGGGATGAACTTGATGCTCTGATAGCAATTGCTTAATATTTGGAGTCAAATGACTGAGGTATAGCCTTAAATCTCCTCGTTCAGTTATTTGCAAACGATTTCTTTGTTTTGTCAGCAGATTAGTTACTGCGCTAAAACCCCTTTCCACGAGGTATGAAGATGGAAAAGCTATCCAAAATTTTCTTGCAATACTCCATAATGCAGGATAAGTAACAGCTACATTTTTCTGAAGCCAGAACTGCTGATACCCCTTTTTGAACTGCACTTTAAGTTCTTCGTTAGTGCTTATTTCGATGAGTTCTTCTTGTAGTGCGATATCCGATTCTTCAATTGCGCTGTACGGATCGATAACCCAGTGCGGTATTTCCATAGTTAAAACATCATCAAATCTGGTTTTAAAGTCTGAGTGGAGGGCATTTAAATGTTGAACATATGCCAAAATGTCATCATCCTGAACGTTTGTCAATGATAAGTTGTGGAACTGCAAAAATTCGCGCCTTCCAATGTTTTGTTTGAATAGGTTAATTCTGGCAAGAAAAGCTGAAATTATGGACTTTGTTTTTATTAAATTCAGGCTGTCTCCTTGTAACTGCAAGTTAACCTCATTAAATTTAGCAAATAAATCTGTTAAATAAGCAATATCTGGTTTCCATTTTATTAAATTTTCTTTCAAAATGGGAGCTTTATCATCCAAAAACTCCAAAATGGGTTCAAAAAGTGAAAAAAATCTTTTCAAACATAAGCCTTTTGAGAGCCAGCGTACTTCAGTGTGAAGAAGTAATCGATGAAAGTCCTCGTCATTTTCTTCACACAACTGCTCAAACAACCTAGAATTTAACGTGTTGCTACGAATCTTGTTTACTGCCGTTATGACGAATTGGAGAGATTGATGCAATCTGGCACTTAGATTTTTAGCTACTAAATGTTGTCGGTGAATGACGCAGTGAATTGCAAATATACCAGGTACATTTTGTTTTAAATAGCTTATAAAACCGCGATAGCGACCAAACATGGCTGGTGCTCCATCTGCTGCTACTGATATTATATTTGTTAAGGGGATCGCTTTTTCCATGAAATAGTCTTTTAAAACATTAAATATTGATTCGCCTTTAGTATCTGTTGTCAAAGTTTGCGCAAAAAGCAATTCTTGATGGATTTCTTGGTCCATAACAAAACGAACATATGCCATTAATAGTGCTTCATTACCAGGTAAAGTTGACTCGTTGACTTGAAGGGAAAAATGGTTTGTTTTTAGATAATTACACAAGAAGCTTTCCACATCGTGACTCATTTCGTCAATATATCTTTGAACTGTGTTGTCGCTCAAAGGAATTTTTTTGAGCATATCATATGCAGGTTTATGTAGAACAGTTTTTAAAACCTCCTCAACGGCTGGCAAAATCAGCTGTTCTCCGATAGTATGAGGCTTTCCTGATTTTGCTATGAGTAATGAAATATTGTAAGACGCCAGCAAACCATCGTCGTCTGTTTTTGACGTTGAAGCAAACATGCTGTCTAGCGTGATTCTCTTCTGAAGTTTTTCTTTCAGTGTTTTAAAGTATGTCAAATCTTTGCCTGTTTTATCAGGATGCAACCTTCTCAGATGATCCTCCAGCTTGGACGGTTTCATAGCGTCGTTGCTTAAAACTTTGTTGCACAAAAGACACATGGGCAAATGTTTGTCTGACAGTGATGGAATAAAGCCGAACTTCAAATAATCAATGCTATACTGCCTACATTTTTTTTTAGCCTCTGCCATGTTGAGTAGAAGATATCTGTCGACAAAAAACAAGCTATTTAAATCTCATAAGATAAAAATTTAAAATTAATTGACTGGAGTGCCTATTGAGGCACTTACATTAAAACTAAGTATAATGAAAATTGAAAAAGTATCCGAACAATTCCTACTCCTTTAACACAAAATCTTTAAAAAAACACCTACACAAACAAAAACAAACCTTAAAAAGTAGGAAATAATTATTTTTTACTATATCTGAAGCATTGACTATTTCTTTAATTTTTTGTTCGAGCATGCAATTAGAGTTTTTGGTCATATGTTTTAGCAGGTATTATCTTTATTTGAAATATTTAACTAAAAAATGTGGCCGAGACCGCAATCTGGATGACTAACTAACTAAAAGTTTGTACTTACTTTCCTTAGGTACTCCTAAACAAGATGTTTTTGATTCACTTTGATTTGCATCTGTATTTTGCACTAAATAAAGTTAATATTTTTAACCACTTTTCTTCTCAAAATTCAGAATAGAAATAATCAATGTTTGATTCTAACACTCCTATTTATAATTGCCTAATTTAACATGTCCGTGCAAAAGTTTTGGTCTGAACAAGTCTGGGCAAACTTTATTCACTGCGCGCGGTTGCTCGATGCGATGCTGGTATGAAAACTTGTAGAAACTTGTACGTAATCATAGAACACTACGAAGCAGATACCTAAATAATCTTGTGAACCAATAATTATTTGATTTTGTCATAGTTTAATAATACGCGGGAAAAATTAGGTTTAAATATCAGCAAGAAATACCGTGATAATTCAAAAAATTACAATTTTCAATAAAAAACATTGTAAAAACTACTATTATCTTTATTTTTAGAAGCTATATTGTAATTTTTGTGATTTGCAAGAATTATAATAACAAAGTCCAAAACTTATCGTACCTACTCATATAATTAATTATTTCAAATTTAAAATATCTACTTAAAAGTTTACGAAACGCCTGAAATAATGATTTCGGTGGGTGGACCCCCATTTACATATCGTGGACCCCCAAATTTCAAAGGCTCTATGAAAGTCCAGGTATACTAAATAACTGGATCACCCTTGTCCACATGTTTGTTGACCCCCACAAAGAATTCTAATAGATTGGTATGATGCTGACATGGAACTGCTTTCAGTTTCCTTTATAAAAATTATGCAAGTGATGGTGAAAACACAGGCTGCTCCTCTGTCTCTCTCGTTCCGTCCCCATCTCTCTCTCTCTTTGAGATCTATTACAAAATTTCGCTATCTTTTAGTCTCAGAGTCAGAGCTGACACCTCAGCTTGTTCTGCCTTTCCCCACGCTTTGTTAGGTTAGGTACAACTAAGGTTATGCTAGTTCTGGATAGGGAGCCCTGGACACTGGATTCATCTAGTGAGCCACAGACCTAGCAATCTATGGTAGACGAACGTAGCCCCCATAGATGGAGAGCGCTAGCTAACTCCCTTGCATGTTACATGGTGAGATCAATGCTGGAAAAAAGAAAAAAAAAATCTAAAAAGAAGGCAAAGGACCAAGAAGTTTTGCATTAATCTTATTACACAGGTGATCTCAAGAACCAAGAATCCTAACTTCACTGGAATGGCTCATAGACTCTAAGGTCAGAAGGGACCAATATGATCATCTAGCCTGACCTCCTGCACAACGCAGGCCACAGAACCTCACCCACCCACCCCCGTAATAAACCTCCACCTATGACAGAGTTATTAAAGTCCTCAGATCCTGGTTTAAAGACTTTAAGGTACAGAGAATCCACCAGCAAGTGAGATGTGTCCCATGCCACAGAGGAAGACAAAAAACCCCAGAGCCTTTGCCAATCTGCTCTGGGGGAAAATTCCTTCCCAACCCCAAATATGGTGATCAGTTAAACCCTGAGCAGGTGGGCAAGACTCACCAGCCAGACACTCAAGAAAGAATTCTCTGATATAACTCAGAACCCTCCCTACCTAATGTCCCTTCACAGGCCAGTGGCATGTCTACCACCAGTAGTCAAAGATCGGTCATTTGCCAAACTAGGCTCTCCCATCAGACCGTCCCCTCCATAAATGTATCAAGCTCAGTTTTGATGCCAGCTCGGTTTTTTGCCTCCACTGCTCCCCTTGGGAGGCTGTTCCAGAACTTCACTCACAGCACATCCTGCCTAAAATAGCCTTTCCCTGCTTGGCTTTAGCTTTCCAACCGATGCTCCGACGACAGAATCGTAGAAATGAGTGGGTAGAAAAGATGCCACAGGAAACAATCATGAATTTGTCTAGATTGGAGGGTGATAATGACCCCTCCTGACCTTAAAACTTCTAGTCTGTACCTGACACAGTGAGTCCAGCGTGGAGCCAGGAAATGACTCTACCTTACATGTAGTGTGAACCCAGGCAGAAGAAATTGTTTGGTCATTTTACTTTATTTTTATAGAACGTCCTCCTTTGAACTGCACATGTTTAAATCATTCATAAAAACTTTCTCCTCCTCCTCAGTCTCCTCACAGCATCCTTCAATGCCTTGTTTGTCAAGCTGTAGCTCACAGGGTTTAACATGGGGGTGATGATGGTATAAAAAAGAGCATCACTTTGTCTATGTCCCGTACGTGGTAGGACTTGGGCCACAGGTACATAGCACAGGCTAAGCCATTATACAAATGGGAACAGAGGCACAGAGGTTCAGTTTATTAAAGATATTTAGACCCCTGGAAGGTGTTGTGTGCCTGAGTTAATGGCAACTCAAGATTGTTGAATAACAGGCTCAACTGGAATTATTTAATCCAAGGTTGTCACTCAGGGATTAGTACAGCACTATACAGAACGTAGAAAGAATAGATACAGTACCACCCTTTGATGTGAGGATGAGGATGATGATAAAGAGCTAGCTCTGTGTCTCACCTTTACTGTATCTGGAGGGGGACTCCCAAACTAAGTTCCCATCCTAGTGTCGTTATGTAGGGTTTCCAAGCAAAGAAAACCTCTTTGCCAAAAAAAAAAAAGTTCTGATGTCATTCTATACATTCTCAATGTACCTGATTTATGGGTGAAAGCATCGTTCTTTACAGCTGAGAAGTCGAACGATTCTTCAAGTTAATCTGTCTCTGTGGGTCCTTCTTACCCCATAATCATTCTTCCCTATTAATTTCCCAACCGAAAACATCTGTTGGAATAATCCTCCCTTATTAGTTTTCAAGTCTATATATGTTTCTGTCAGCATTGTAGCTATATTAAGGAGATAGTTTCCAAGAACATCTGGAGATTTACAGTTAAGAATGAGCCATGGATTATTAAAATACAGCCTACTGCATAAACTCCCAAATACAGTTCCATATAGGTCAAGGGCCTTAGAGTTCAGACGTGCTCTTTGTTAATATCATACAGATTCTAAAGAACAGCTGATATATACTTGAACCAAATATACAAAAAGAACTGAAAGGTTCATATTTATTAACAGATACTAACGAGGGATTCTCAAAAGTGCCTAAAACCCATTGGTAATTCGGTGCCAAACGGTTGTGGCATTTTTTAAAAATTGCACTAGGTACCTACCTGCACGGTTTAGTGCCTACATAAAGTTGTCAACTGGCCTTAGGGGACTTAGGCTGAAGTTTGTGACACTGTTTACTGTTGAAGCAGAGGCTTTGTGTCTGTGGGCGGTTTTCCATGCCAGGGCAGGGACATTGTTTAGGCCAAAAAGAAGCAGAGGAAGTTGTTTGTGCAAGAAGATGGATCCTGGTTTTTTTGCTGCTAGAGTCCCTGTGTTCAGTACCTGACTCCTGCCCTATTCCCAGCCCCGGTTGCTGACTGCCCTGGTTACAACCCCAGGCTATGGTTCTTCGGTTTCTGACTCCGTGCTGACCCTGTTTCAGCTCTGACACCTGACTCCTGACTTCAGACCCACCCATTGGACTCTGGTTCCTGAACACGGCCCTGGCCGCCAGCCCATATTAGCCACATCATGGTCACTGGTCCAGCTCTTCCACAAACCCTGTGCCTTTTATTTCAGAGACAGAGTGAGTGAGAGCGCTCCGTGGGAACCGCCTCTTACGTTGCGCAGAAAATATTGCATTTCTGATTCCCGCTCCCCAGCCCCGACTTGAAAGCAGAACAAAAAGCTGGAAATGCAACGTTCTCTGAGGCAGGGACATTTAAAAAAATTCCACTTCACTAGGGGTGGAAATGATTTTTTTCCCCAAAAAATCTCATGCAGGGAGATGACCAAGCTGGCAAGCCACCGGGGCAGCCGGGGCTGCAGGCAGTGCACCTTACCTGCCTGGGTATCCCAAGGAGCCCAGCAACCCAGGGAGTCAGTCTGCCTGAGAACACATCTCTCCACCTTTGCACCAGGCAGGCAGGCCAGGGATCCCAGTTTCCTTTGCAGTGGAGAGAGAAGGAGGCCAAGGAGCTGGGCTTCCTTGGAGCGCGAGAAGCCAGACAGCTGGGGAGCCCATCCACCCATCTAACCACCACGAGTGCCAATGGGGATTGCAAGCAACCTGGCAGCACAAGAACTGACCAGGCAGCCTGGAATCAAAGGGCGATGGGCAACCTGGATGCCCGTCAGGTGTGCACTCGGGGAGTGAAGAGCTTAGGACGTTGACCAGACTGGGGAGCCAGGCAGGTGGGAGATTTGGACAGAATGGAGCTGGGACAGCACAGGGTGTCAGTCAACCAACAGCTGGCGAGACAGGGATCTCTGAGAGCTGGCAAACTGGGGATCCCTGGGACATGAACAGTTCACCGGGCTAAGAACTGGGGGAGCTGGGCACACCATCCCCCCATTCATCTGCCATCCGCCCAGCCTGGTGGGAGGGGTTGGTCCAGAATATAAAAGAAATATCAATTAAATTAAAATAATGTATTTGTAAAAAGTTTCAAAGCATATAAAATACACTTTAAAACTTTTAAAAAGTAAAGTCTGAAATTGAACCAGCACCTGCGGGGTGAGAGTCAATGGGACGTGAGCTCCCCCATCACATGTCAGGAGCTTCCGTGTGCCCCCCACTCCCTGCCCCCCGGGGCAGGGCTAACAGCAGTCTCACTCCGGCCGTGCGGCCACCCCAGCCTGGGAGTGAGGGGCGGCCCCCTCCTGGGCTCCCAGACCCACAGACAAAGCCCAGGGGGAACCACTCCCATTGACACTTGCCGGACACAAGGCTCTTGCTCTGGTTGTACAGGGGCTAGGAGACCTCAGGCAGAGTTAAAAAAAAACTAAGTTTTGCATAACCCTTATTTACACCATCCATGGTGAATTATTCCTCCAGTGCCCAGTCTTCTCCCCCAGTTTACAGTTGTGGCAACTGAGGCACGGAGAGCTGAGGTAATTCAGTTGCGTAGCTGGGCTTAGATCACAAGAGCTCCAGGTGACTTGACTTCCTCTCTATAACCCCTGCTGCCTGGCTGCCCTTGTTATCGTTGTAGGCTGGGATTGTCAAGGCAGTCGAAGGGAGTTAGGCTCCCAAGACGTGCATGCCTTACTCTCCCTTAGGCTCCTTTGCAAATCCCAGCCTTCATAGTTCTGAAAGTCAAGAGAAGCCCAGGCCTTGGAAAATGACAAGAAAAAAACAGGGCCAGAATTACAAAGGGGTTTAGGCATCTAAAGAAGCTGATAGCTGTCTTGTGGGATTTGCAGTAACACCTCAGCAAATTAGGTGCCTAAATCCTATTGAATGTCCATGGGACTTAGCTACCTGACTGACTTAGGAGCTTTGATAAATCCCAGTAGATGCCTGTCTCCACCTTTTGGTGACCAAATCCCTTGGTAATCCTGGCCCACAGAAAGCACAGAAGCTGGGCTGGAGTCAGGAGACCCTGGGGGAGATCCTAGGGCATGTGTTAGGCAGGGGGTCAGACTAGAGGAGCAGAATGGTCTCTTTGGCTTTACAATAGATAAGTCTATGAAGTTTTGCCTCTGGGCCTCTGCTTCTGAGCTGTTCAGGTCTCTCAGGAGTGAGTCCCACAAGCCCTTAGGAAATAGACATGGGTAAATCACCTTCCCTCAGCATCGCTCCTTTAATGCCAATGATGCTTAAAGCCAGCTACACACTGCTCAGCTGCAGAGAGCAACCGGGCTGAGTCTAGTTCTGTCAGGTCACGCTCAGAGTGAGGGGTGAGATGACTCTTACACACTTGTGTCTTTGTCATCTAAACAGATAGACAGAGAATGACCGAAGAATCCTGGAGCTGGACGACCGGATTCATCACCTGTTGGGGAAAAATCCACAGAGGCCAGTACAGTAAGTGTGCTATTTCAGTTAAATATATGTGTGGGGATTAACATACAAGGAAAATTTAAAGAACGCCAATCAGAATTGCTGTCAGCACTCGTTAAGGATTTCACTGTTAAGTTACTCAAACAACTAGAGACAGTCAGAAGAAACAAAAATTCCTGCTTTTGAAAATGTCAACTTTTCATCAGAAACCCCAAACCTTTTTTTTTCTCTCCTTTAGGCAACTGAGAACTTTCAGCTGAAAAGTGTAAAGTTAAGATGAAAACCAAACAGGATTGCTTGTTGAGTATTCAGTTTTTCACCGTAACAGATTTTCAATGAAAACAGACACATAGTGAGAAAAATGTTTTGCTGTAAACCCAGATCTTCCATCCAAAAAAGCAACCAACCAACCAACCAAAATTTAATTGAAAATTTCCAGCGAGACTTAAACTTCAAACAAGGGTGGGAAAACTTTAATGTTGTCTAATAACACAATAACTGGAAACCCATTGATTCGGTTACAGCTGTTTGATTTCTGTTTCAAAGGAAAGTAAAACTGAGTAATGGCAAAGCTGATACACACAGAATATGTGTTATAGGGACTAGGAGCTTTGAACCCAGTTTCAGAGTTGCACCAAAGAGTCAGATCTGTCTATCCTGACATGGAGCTTAGATGGACAGGGAGGAGGTCACTGGGACTAGAAACCTCTTTGTCTAGCACCATATCCAGGCTCCATCACTGCTGACAGCTGAGCACAAATACTGTAACGAGGTGCACAGAATATACACATAATAATACACAGCCCGTCCCCCAAAGAGCTCACAGTCCTAGTAGACCAGGCAGAGAAAGGGAGGGAGGGAAGGAAAGAGAGTCCCAGGGAGGGGAAGTGACTGGCTGAAGGTCATACAGCAGGACAATGGCAGAGCCAAGAACAGAACCCAGGTGTCCTGATTGCCACTGACCCCCACAGCACAGGGAAACGATACAACACAGAGGTAGCTGAGCGATGCCAGGACCTGGCTCAGATCTTCACAGGTGTGAACTGACCCCGCTTCCAAGATGTGTGCGGATTAACATCAGTGGGATAACGCACCGGACTAGTCGTCTCATTCTCCGCAGCGAGGAGCCCTCACCGCCCCTGCTCAGTGGATGTGATCAGGGCTGTGCTTTGACAGTCACATCGTCAGTTATTATGGAAAGAGGAATCAGAGTCATTCCCTCGGTCACGCTAATCCTCACCGTTGCCCTTCTCCTTCCCTCCGCAGGCAGGACACAATGTGCTGAGGAAGAAAATGTCCAACCTGACCACCGTGACCGAGTTTCTTCTCCGGGGATTCTCTGAGGTGCAGGAGCTGCAGATTTTACACTTTGTGGTGTTTCTAGTGATTTACCTGGCAGCCCTGGTGGGGAACCTTCTTATCATCACAGCCATAGCCCTCGACCGCCACCCTCACACCCCCATGTACTTCTTCCTGATCAATCTGTCCATCCTAGACATTGGCGCCATCTCTGTCACCGTCCCTAAATCCATGACCAATTCCCTCATGAACACCAGGTCCATTTCTTACACTGGATGTGTCACCCAAGTCTTTTCCTCATTTTCTTCGTGGGAACAGATTTTTTCCTTCTCACTGTCATGGCGTACGATCGCTACGTTGCCATCTGCCAGCCACTGCACTACGAGAGAGAGATGAACAGGGGAGCTTGTGTCCAAATGGCAGCCGGGGTCTGGGCCAGTGGTGTTCTCTATGCTGCCCTGCACACCGGGAACACATTTGCAGTATCCTTCTGCACAGGCAACAAGGTGGATCAGTTCTTCTGTGACATTCCCCAGCTACTCAAGCTCACCTGCTCTGACTCCTACCTCACTGAAACGGGGGTCATTCTCTTTAATATCGGCTTAGTGTTATGCTGCTTTGTTTTTATAATTGTGTCTTATGTTCAGATCATCAGCACAGTGCTGAGAATCCCCTCTGAGCAGGGCCGGCACAAAGCCTTCTCCACCTGCCTGCCTCACCTCACTGTGCTCTGCTTGTTAGTGTACACTGGCAGCTTTGCCTACCTGAAACCCCTCTCCAGCTCAACGTAACGGCTGGATCTCATGGTGGCTGTTTTCTATTCCGTGCTGCCTCCAGTGATGAATCCCATCATCTATAGCATGAGAAACAAGGAGATCAAAGCTTCCCTGCGGAAACTGACAGGGTGGTGGTTATCCACTAAAAATAAAGGTCCATCTTTTTCCTTTGAGTGTGATTTCATTCTGTGTCTGTATAGAAATGTAATCAATGGGTGACATTAGTGTCTCTGTGAGAACATGCTTTGCAATCTCTTTACATGCAAAGGGGTATTTACAGTGTCAAAAATGCACACTGTAGGAGAGTAAAGAGTTAAAAGCTGGACAAAAGTTTAGACAAAAAGGCCTAAGTTTACAGAGAACGAGGTCAAGGCACGGGGAAACCTTTTTTCCGTTAATTAGTGTGAATTCTAGTTAAAGTCTGTTATCTCTCTTCTTTCCCTCCCTGACTGGCAATCTGTGCAGGGGATGCGGCTGACTATCACCACTCCTGCACAAGGCCAGGGTGGGAAGAAAGCATTATTTTCCTTCCCCCCGGCATACCTTTCCTTCAAAGAATGTTGGTGTAAAATTTATAGGTTTTAAGGTGGTGTGCCTGCCCTCTGTATGGTAATCTTGTAAACAACAAACAGGGGCGGGTATAATTGTATTCATCATGTGGTTGTTAATATTCATTTCATAGGTGTCAATGTAACCAAATAAGAGTCTATGGGGAGTTGCTTGAAATGTATATATTTACATACTGGTATGGATACAAGAATTGTAAAGTAACCCCCACTGTCACTCACTTGTGGCGTCGAGGTGGAACAAGCCGGCAATAAAGGTTTCCGTCTCCCAGTTTGGTTATTTCTAACACACACAAACTCAGGTCAATGGAGTTACTGTAGATTTACACTAGTGGAACTAAGATCAGAATCTGTTTATCTATCTATGTGTCTCTCTCAGGTCTCTGTCCTGCCACCCATCCCTGGGCTAGCTGAGTACCTGCCACATAAAAGCAGCAGCCAGATCAAAGTCTAGTGAACTTGATGAGGTCATTGGGTCTTCTCCTTTTGGGTGTATAAACTCTGCTTGTGTTATGTCGGCTGTTGGTTTATTGCTTGCTTGTGTAACTCCGAGGAATATGACAGTATGAAATCCTAAGCTCTGTGTTGTGCAATTATTGCCAAGCTGACAGCACATTTCTGCTGTTTCTCAGGGGCCGCATGTTGTGCTGGATCCTAGACAGCTGCCCTGGCTGGGACAGGTGTTTGACACCTGGCTGAAGGACCACCACTGACAGCCGTCAAGACTAGGCTTTTGGGGGTCATTGATTTTTATGGTCTTTGAATGAATTCCCCGCCCTGACCTGGGAAAACAGGAAGCTAGAGAATGGAACGTCACAGTTTAAACCCATGGCATAGAGACGAGGGCCTGGTGAACAGCACGGTTTTGCTTTCTGCAGTGAGAGACCAAACATGGATACAAACAGGAAGGACAGAAAGAAGCAAGAGGGAAGGAGCGACTTTACCCAGCAGGAAACTCTGATGAACCTGGGACTCACGGAAGGGGTGAGATCAGACCACGGGAGGGGTCTGCATCTGCCCTCAGCCGAGGGTGGCTGTAGGACAAGAGGATGAGCAAAACAGAACCAGCGAAAGGAACACCGTAAGGATAATAAGAGCAACTTCATTCTGGCGGGTGTCTGTGGAGGCCAGTCTCATCGCAGGGAGAATGTTGCAGAAGAAATGGCTGATTCTATTAGACCCACAGAAAGGCAGCGTAAATATGGAATGGGTGTATCCAAGCGGCACCAGGATACCGATGGTCCAGGAACCAGCTGCCATCTGAGCACAGAGAGTTTGGTTTATAATGAGGGTGTATTGCAGGGGATGGCATATGGCCACATATCGGTCATACACCATGACAGAGAGGAGGCGGCACTCCATGATGCAAAGAGAGCAAAAAAAAATCCAAACATCTGAGCGCCGCAGCCTGCGAAGGAGTTGGTCTAGGTCTCCGACAGCAGTTTCACCAGCATCTTGGGCTAGGTGACTGAGGTGTAGCAGATCTGCCAGGAAGGATAAATTCCTGGGGAAGCAATACATGGGGGTGTGAAGGGAAGAGTCAGCGATCGTGATGATAACAATCAGAATGTTCCCCACCAGAGCCATCACACAGAAGATGTCTGTCTCTGTCTCAGTCACACAGGTCTGTTTGCCCTTCTCCATACCTTCAACACACTTTAGCAGGGACCTGGGAGGTTGAAAACAAAGGGAAGCACGTGTAGTAATAATAGATGTAGAGATGGGCCAAAAAATTGTTGAAACTGTTCTACTTTGCAAAATGCTGGTGTGTTGATATTCAAATAACTTGCAGAAATATGCCGTTTTGGGCAAAATGTTCCACACAAAAATATTCAAAACCTAATATTTTGTGTATCTACTTTCCCATTTCATTTTGTTCCAGATTTCTTGTTTTGTTTTGATTTTGACAGAAGCTATGAGTGGGTGACAGGATGGATCATTTGATGATGACCTGTTCTGTTCATTCCCTCTGAAGCACCTGGCATTGGCCACTGTCGGATGACAGGAAACTGGGCTAGATGGACCATTGGTCTGACCCAGTATGGCCATACTTATGTTCTTATTATTTGTATGTTCTATTACGTTGTAAAATATTAAAATGTAATATGTAATACATGATTGTATGTATACATTATATATACTTTAATATATGTTTTTTTACATTATACTTAATATTTTACTATATTGCATTTAATATTGATTATTCTACTATAATTCTAAAGGGTTGTTTCACTTCAACATGATCAAAACAAAACATTTCAGTAATGTCCTTTTGAGGGCTGTGAATCAAATCTTTATTTCAGAATTTCCATTTTTAAACATATTTAGGTGCCTAGTGGGATTTTCAAAAACATCTAAGGAAAACTTAGAGCATGCCTACCAGGTTTGTGTGTATTTGTGTACCCTACATACACATTAATTAAAAGCAGAGTATGTGGATAGCTAGCTTGCTAGCTAGCTAGATAATAAAGCCAATTATTGTGTCTTTTTTGTTGTTCATGATTGTTGATGTCCAGATCAATGATTTCCTTGAAAGTATTCATTATTTGGTGTTATTCATCAAATAATTTATGTGAATCTTTCTTACGCTATAGCTCATTTACAAGAACTTCATGATAAACATTGTCTGTGAGCCTTGAGCTGTTTTGACTTGACACATTTTAGCATGCCCCGTTTCCTTGGCCTTTTTCATTACAATGGATTATTACAATTGGTTTTCTTAAAAAACTAATTCAAGTGGTTCAAATTGTCATAACTTCTTGTCCAAACACTCATTGATTATGAATTTAAAACTCATCTCCTTTGAATATTCTGATCTAAGGCACTGATCTAAAAATATATATATATGGTGATTAACTGTAACCATGAGAGAAGGATCACTGATGGCTTACAGCTAAACTCATGCTTAAGTTTGCTTATTTTTTAATTAGGGGGTTTGTGTCACAGTGCCTGGAATGGCTCACAGCTAAGTGTGCCAAACTCAGGTCAGACCGTCAGAAACTAGGGCAGACACCCCAGACTGGGGGTATATTCCATCATTAGATTTCACCATGCCAGTAATGAAAGTGTGCTCCTGGATCACTATCTATCACTGTCATGGTCACAGACAGTCCCCTTATACTCTCTAGCTTCTCTTTACCACCCAGACAAATAGGACTTTGTGATAAAGGGTTATGAAAACCAGAAATCATAGAAACTAGATTCTTCCAACCCCAAAGGATCAGTCGCTCACTGGGTACTCATGTTCTTACCAAAAACAACACAGCACCCAATTCTTTCATAAACTAGCTACAGATTTATTAACTAAGAAAAAGAAATGAGAGAATTATCGAGACGTTAAAGCAGATAAAATACATTACAGCTGGATCAGACTGTGCTGTCTAAATGGTAGCAGAGAAGTCATAATCTGCATCTCTTAGAGTCTTCATGAGTTCCTCAGGGTTGACCCAAGTGGATTTGGGGAACTCTTTCTTGTGTTTGGAAACTCCCCTGGCAGCATCCAAAAAGATCAGAGAATCCCATCCAGTGTGTCTTTCTTTAGCTGAAAACAGTCTATCAATCCCTTTCAGCACACCATGGATCTTGCTTTGGTCACTAAAAGCAGACAAAGCTTGTGGATCTCCCATTCTCCGGTATAATGACCCAAGCTTTGAAGCTAACAGTCTTCTCACTCAAAGTTCTAAGGCTCCAATTCTGGTTTATGGCCCATTTCATTGCAGAGATATAGCTAGTGCATTTAGTGACAATAATCCAGAGCATTTCATTCATTTTCATTAGCACCACGACAAGAAGAAAACTCTTTCTTAACTGCAAAGCATCCTTTGATTTAAGTCCAGGATACAGACATGAGAAAGAACATTGCAGCAGCAGGCTAATTTAGTTGCACTAATACACATCAAACAAGATACACAGATAATGCAAACAGCCTTCAGTCGGCTACAGATAAACGTAGGCAATAACATTAACATTTAACGGACAAGTGAATTGGGACACTGAACACTGCCTTGAGGTCATGACCTGACCTCAGTTAGCTGCTAGACCCACAGTGTGGATGTGATTTTCAGCTGGTCCTGTGGTAATTAGACACCCAACATTTATTGACTTTCTGTTGGAGGGCAGCACTCACCTCCCTTGGGCCAATTGCTTCAAGTTCACCGTTTCCATGAACCTTCATGTCTGCATTGCTGGGATATTCATGAACTCACCTGACTCAAATTCATTTTAGAGGTAAAGGTATTAGTCACACAACTACGTTTTTATTGTTTTCACTCATTTCTTCAGATGATCCAGGCTTTTGGCAGAGATAATCAGTGTTGTAACTCCAAGTTGTCTTTGTTGCCATGTTAGGTTATCTGTTTCAATAAATAGTGAGGCTCATTCAACCCCAGGCCACTGTCATTTGCTGAGACTCTTGAGAAAAGAGGTGACGGGTGACTGACACAGGAATTATCTTCTTACATTACAGCCAAACCATGTTGACCTGTAGGATGTGCCCTGAGGCCTCCCCATTCCCCCGATCTTTCCCTGAAGTCTTGGATTGAAGAGGTAACATGATGGGTTGATGGGAGGGATTATATTCAGGTTTCATTAGTTGAAGTGAGAAGATGTTATGGTGAATATATGCAAAATGATCTTATGGTGAGTGAAAAGGGTAGAATACTATCATTGACTGAGGAACAAAAATGGTAGGATTTGTGAATAGGGAATTGTTTATGGTAGATTGTGAAGGGTAAGTCTATAACAGGTGGAGGTGTGGAAAGTCTATGTATAAGTAATTGTGCCACTGAATATTATGGTTTATGAATGCAGTATTATCCAATGGTTAGTGGAGGATCAAGAAGCCTACTGGTGGTGGAGGGCAGTGAAGTCCAAATGCTGATTGCAGGAAAAAAGATAAGATTAATAATGCAGAAATGCAAGAGACCTATCAGCCCAGGCCTATAAGAATTAGCATCTTTGCTTTGTACATGAGCAATCCATTTACAAGCACTTGGAAGAGAGGAAGGTATTAAGAACTGTCAGCATGAATTCATCAAGGGCAACTCACGCCTGACCAACCTGATTGCCTTCTGTGATGAGGTGACTGGCTCTGTGGATGTGGGGAAAGAGGTGGAAGTAATATACCTTGACTACAGCAAAGCTTTTGATATGGTCGCCCACAGTATTCTTGCCAGCAAGTTACTGAAGTATGGGTTGGATGAATGGACTATAAAGTGGATAGAAAGCTGGCTAGACCGTCAGGGTCAATGGGTAGTGATCAATGGCTCGATGTCTAGTTGGCAGCCGGTAACAAGTGGAGTGCCCCAGGGGCCAGTTTGTCTGTCTGGGGGACAGTTTTGCTCAACATCTTCATTAATGATCTGGAGGATGGTATGAATTGCACCCTCAGCAAATTTGCAGATGACATTAAGCTGGGTGGAGTGGCAGATATGATGCAGGGTAGAGATAGGATACAGAGTGACCTAGACAAATAGGAGGATTGGGCCAAATAAATATGATGATGTTCAACAAGGACAAGTGCAGAGTCCTGCACTTAAGATGAAAGATTCCCATGCACTGCTACAGACCCAGGACCGACTGGCTAGGCAGCAGTTCTGAAGAAAAGGACCTGGCGTTACAATGGACAAAAATCTGGATATGAGTCATCAGTGTGCCCTTTTTTCCAAGAAGGCTAAGGGCATATTGGGCTGCATTAGTAGGAGCATTGCCAACAGATCGAGGGAAGTGATTATTCTCCTTCATATCACATTGGTGAGGCCACATCTGGAGTACTGTGTCCAGTTTGGGCCCCCCACTACAGGAAGGATGTGGACAAATTGGAGAGAGTCCAAGGGAGGGTAACAAAAATGATTAGGGGACTGGGGCACATGACTTATCAGGAGAGGCTGAGGGAACTAGGCTTGTTTAGTTTGCAGAAGAGAAGAGTGGGGGGGGGGGGGATTTGATAGCAGCCTTCAACTACCTGAAGGGAGATTCCAGGGAGGATGGATCTAGGCTGTTCTCAGTGGTGGCAGATGACAGAACTAGGTGCAATGGTCTCAAGTTGCAGTGGGGGAGGTCTAGGTTGGACATTAGGAAAAACGTTTTCACTAAGAGGAAAATGAAGTACTGGAATGGGTTACCTAGGGAGGTGGTGGAATCTCCATCCTTAGAGGCTTTTAAAGACCGGATTCAGAAAGCCCTGGCTGGGATGATTTAGTTGGGGTTGGTCCTGCTTTGAGCAGGGGGTGGGACTAGATTAGCTCCTTTGGTCCCTTCCAACCATAATCTTCTATGATTTTATGATTCTATGGAGAAAGAAAGAAAGAAAGAAAGAAAGAAAGAAAGAAAGAAAGAAAGAAAGAAAGAAAGAAAGAAAGAAAGAAAGAAAGGAAAAGAAAATTGAAAATCAGATGCAGGAAATCTTAGCAACAGTGAATTCCTCCAAAGGTCTGTCCCCAGTGGTAATGAAACACTCCTTAACCACGAAAAGTTACGTTCTTGCAATTACAGGAGAATCTCAGAGTTTCGACACAGGACTGTGTTAAGCAGAAAATACCCGAAATATAAAGGGAAAGTTTAAATAAACTATTTGACACAGTGAGGAAACTGTTTCTGTGCTTGTTTCATTTCAATTAAGCTGGTGAAAAGAAGCATTTCTCTTCTGCAAAGGGAAGTTTCAAAGCTGACTTGAGTCAATGTTCAGCTGTAAACTTTTGAAAGAAGAACCAGACTGTCTTGTTCAGAACTGCAAACTTTGCAGAGTTACGAGCAGCCGCCATTTGCCAGATGGCTGGTAACTCTGCGGTTCTGCTGTAATCCCATTGGGCAAAGAGCTAAGAAAGAGCAGACGATTTAGGCACGTCTGTCTCTTGTTCAGTTCAGATTCACAGTCAAACAATAGGGATTTCAAACTGTTTGATGGGCCAGGTTCCCAGCAGGTGTGAATCAGCCATGGCTCCATTGCCGTCAATGGGCCAGATCCCCAGGTGCTGTAGATCAATTTCAGATCCACTGAAACCAAAAGGCCACATCTCCACTGGGCACAAACCATCAATGAAATGACACCAAGTGACATCAGTCTCGGACACTGCACTGAGCTCTTAGTGTTTGCCTCTGGCTACCTTTTAGTGAGCAGCGTCCTACACCCAGGGCAGCCAGAGCTGCGGGTTCCTCTGGAGGCTGCATCACACCAGCTGCTGATGCAACGCAGGAGAGAAACATCTCTGCTGTCTCAGAGCTGGTTGTGTGGCATGACTGAAGGGACAGGCTATCCCAGCCCATCTGAGTTTCTGGTGCCACTGGGCTCTGAGCTATTGTCGGTCACAGCTCTGGGCTAGCCTATAAATGTAACTATTATTCTGCAAACCCCTTGGGACACCCCTTGAGCCTCAGCCCTGCCTTGTTTTTAGCCCAGGGTCCTTCCAGAGATGCTGCCATGACATGAGATCCAGGGGTATCATGTTCCCCTGCTGTGGGGGTTAGGGTCAGCTGGGACAGGCTGTCAGGGCGGTTTGCTGCAGAGGTGAGATCAGAGCTGGGCTCGTAGCCCTGGAAATCGCATTCAGCTATTTAGCCCCAGAGCAGGGACATCCTGGGTTGTGACAGTGTTTGAATCCTGCACTAGAGCTGGGAGAGGCTTTCAGTGCCTGATCCCATCTAGTTCTGCACCATCTAGCCACACCTGCCCAAGGAGGGAAGCAGGGAGCGGCCATCTGTGGAGTGGATCCTTGTCTGCCAGGAACTGCAGTGAGACCCAGCAACTCAAGAAATACGGTGAAGGGGCAGAGAAACGGCTGTTGGATAATACAGGGACGGAGTCAGGCAATGACTGAAGAATCCTGAATTGTTAAATGCATCACAAGCTGGGCAATTTCCACATAGTGCAACACAGTAAGTTTGATGTTTTGATTATAGGTTTAGGTATTAATCTACTGAGCAAATTTAATAATAGAGCTGTGAATTACAACGGGAACTCTTCGAGACTTTTACTATCATTTAATTAGAGCTGCTCAGATTTCTTTCCCCAGTCAAAATTAAAAAAAAGGAAAAAAGGGGTCTTTTCATAAAAATAGTTACAACCAAAACTTTTCTTTTCTGTTTATTGAAAACCAAGTAAATTTTCAAGTAAAAACTGATTTCAAGTAAAAACTGCTGAAAACTGGAAACAAGATTGCTGAAAGTAGGAAAAATATGTTTTCAGTTTTCCAATATCTATATTGTATTTCTAGGACAACAGAGACTTTGCATAAAAGCTTCTTCAATAGAAAACCAGATTTCCTTTTGTTATAATTTCAGCACAGAATATCTCACCAGCCCCTCCTGGAAATTTAGGTGTAAGCCGAAATGGGAACATTAATATTGCCCAATAAAAGCACAGTTTTGAACCCATTCGCTCTGTTGCAATGGCGTTTATTTCTGTTTCAAGGGGACACTTGCAGGAAAGTAAAATGGAGAAGTAGCAAAGCTGGTGATCCCCTGGCATATGTATTAAACATACTAGTGCCTTCAACTGGGGACGGTGGGTTGGAGCCCCCAGCCAAAGCCTGTTTCTCTGGACCCTGCCCGAGGACATTGTTAGAAATAATTAAACAGGTTGTCCTGGGGGTGGATTGGGGAGACGGAACCCTTTATTGACTGCTTGTTCCACCTCCACTCCGCAAGTGAGCAACGAGGGGGTTACGTTACAATCCTTTCATCCATAACAGTATGAAAAGGTATACATTTTTAGCACCTTTTTATAGACCCTTATTTGGTTACATTGACACCTATAAAATGAATATTAGTAACTACATAATGAATATAATTATACCCGCCCCTGTTTGTTGTTTACAGGATTATTGCACAGAGCGCAGGCACATTACTTTGAAACTTACTAACATTCTTTAGAATATACTGTATGCAGGAGAGGGAAATAAGATACTGCTGTATTCCCATCAAAGACCTTGAACAGAAGGGAGTATAGTTATTTGTTAGTCTCATTCCTTGTGCAAATGGCTAGGAAGGGAGGGAAAGAAGAGAGATAACAGACTAGCTAAAATTTCACCAAGTAACAAAAACCAGGTTTGCCTGTGCAATAAATCAATTCCCTGTATCTTAGGCCTGACCATTTGTCCAGCTTATAACTCTTTACTCTCTTACACTCCCCCACTCTCTTTCAAAGAAAGGCCCAGGCGCCCATCTTTCCCGCACACTGGCTGGTGGGGCACTGGTCCAGGCGGCCCTGGCTCCAAATGACCCAACGCCTTAGTCCACCGGTCATGCTATGGGGAGACAAGGGAGGCGGGTTCCTGACTGTACAATATGCCTAAAATTACAGGTATGGCTTAAACATCCCATAAACATAATTAAAAAACCAACTAATATGATTAATATTCCTACAACATGAGTAATACGACCAAGGAGCGAATGAGAGTCTGTTAAGCCTGTTCGAAGGGCACAGGCTACATCAGTCCAAGCACAGTCAGCAGGCAGTTCAGTGGCTAGTTGGAACACATTGGTTCCTCGGAGCGCCTGGGCTTCCAAAACCTGCGTTCTGCATCGCTCAATTTGGAGTTGTTTTAACAGCTGTGTCAGGCGGTCCCAATTGATCCAGGAGGGTTCTGGTACAGCCTCAGTCCAGTTCATTGGAATTGTTGGGTGTCCTGTTATATTAAGCTGTTTTATGACCGGTACGCGGATTTGATAGGTGGAGTTTTTCAGTTGCAGGGAAAAATGTCCTGGTCCAAACACCACCCATTCCACACACCTTTTACTTTTTAGCCCCTGACTATTGAGCATGGCTGATTCCTCCCAGCAGATTTTATTTCCCTGTTCCACCCAGTGCTGAGGGGATACCAGTTCTATACATTGTAATGGTGGTGGTTCTTGTGACCATTCATCCCATGTGTTACCTTGTTCTGCCCAAATTAATTTCATACATGGATAGTATACCTCTGGCCCAACAGGAAACCATGTGTTTTTTGTTTTAACCTGTACTTGCCACACCGGCTTTCAGGACCATCTCCATTTGCACCCACCTCCGAACCCTGCTTGTAATAGCGTGGCAGAGGTCCAATTCCCTCTAGCTACTTTTTTTTTTAGGGTTGTTTGCCAGGTGGCTTTGAAAGGCCAATAGCTTTTTAATTGCTCTGCCACATTGGTACTCTTTAGTTTAGGCCATTCCCCGAGACGGGCATTTTGTAAGAGGTTTACAAAATGATTTGTTGAAGTTTGCTTAACCTGGTTATAACCCTTTTCCCATAAAATAGCTTTGATACTTTTTACTAAATTTGCTAGAAGGTTTTCGGTGAGGTTTCCAAGGGTTAAAATAACCATTCCCAGCAGGTGGTTAGTGGATCTCAGTGCAGATCCCTGCCATATTTTCCCTCTGTCTAGCAGCCCCAGGACATGTTCCAGGTGTTGGACTCGAGCTGCTGAGTTAGATTCCTATAGAGAGTTTCACCCTCCCCACAAATAGTTAACAACATTGTGTCGGTTTTGGAGATTAACCCCTGCTGCGTTTGTAATTGCCCACAGCAGCATTTTTTTTACTTTGGTAAGTTATGTTGCACTTTCCCCTTACACACCATACCCCTCCCTCCTGCAGCCACGTGCCCTTTGAGGCTTTATACTTTATTTTTGCGGGGTTGGAGAGTAGCATTTCGGTAACCCCGCCCCTTAACTACTACTCCCCCCCCCACTTTTGTGGAATTGTAATTCTCAATACTAAGCAAAATCACGTGTATTATTACCCTGAATTACTACTTTCACTAGCCCTTTTTTTTCACTGCAATAACTGGGCAAATAGATATTTTAGCCCCCCAATAATTTGTGAGAATTTCCATTCATAAACAGACATATCACATCCCCTCCCAACATGGTCCATTTTGTTTTGTGTGAGTCTGTAATAGTTAGTCCATGCGAAGCTGAGTTCATGTATATGAGAAAAGAGTTTAATGTGGCCTGCACCAAGTGACAGTGGGTCACTGTTTGTGCCGTTACAGCGAGTTGTTTCGCTTCGATGACTTTTCTGTGGGTTTTCACGGTGAGATTGAAGATTGCTTGGTGAAGTTGGTTAGCCATGTTGGTAGTATACTGAACAGCTTTACCTTGGAAATACAGTGATGAGTTTAATGCTTGCAGCAGAATTGGGGGTAGAAACTCTGGATGTACAGACACTGCACGCTTGGTACAGAATGGGGTGTTTACAATAAACGTCCGAATGCCTTTGGAGTATAGGGGTTCCCAGGGTGCACAGAGTGGCACGGTACGACCCATGTTCCAGTCCTGGAGGTTTGAGCAGAAATTTGTTACTTGCTTCCTTCCCCCCACCTTCCCAAGTTCACATTGCGAGTGGTTAATTACCCAGGGACCATTCCCGTTCCCGGGCTGTGTAACCACAGCCAACCATTAGCCATATTAATTGTACAGCTTTGGAGGATTATAGAATTATAGAATATTAGAGTTGGAACGGACCTCAGGAGGTCATTTAGTTTAACCCCCTGCTCAAAGCAGCACCAACCTCAGCTAAATCATCCCAGCCAGGGCTTTGTCAAGCCGCAGCTTAAAAACCTCTAAGGATGGAGATTCCACCACCTCCCTAGGTAACCCATTCCAGTGCTTCACCATCCTCCTAGGGAAAAACTTTTTTTTAATATTCAACCTAGACCTCCCCACTGCAACTTGAGACCATTGCTCCTTGTTCTGTGATCTACCACCACTGAGAACAGCCTAGCTCCATTCTCCCTGGAACCTTTTTTCAGGTAGTTAAAGGCTGCTATTAAATTCCCCCCCCTTTTTTTTTTTTTTTTGGCAGACTAAACAAACCTAGTTCCCTTAGCCTTTCCCTATATGTTTTGTGCTTTACCCTTTTAATAATTTTTGTTGCTCTTCGCTGGACTTTTTTGTAATTTGTTCATATTCTTTTTGTAGTTGGGGGCCTAAAACTGGACACAATACTTTAAATGCAGCTTTACTAATGCCGAATAGAAGGGAATAATTCCTTTTTTTGATTTGCTGGCAATGCTCCCCACAATGTTAATAGTTAAATGGGGACCCACTGCTTAGGTACCGTGGACATGGTGGCTTGAGGAAGCCTCCTTGAGCCATGCCGGTATTAGCATAGAACTTTGAGAAGCCCCTGCCAAAATTATGTTCTTTTGTTATCGAAGTATTTAAAAAAAAATTAAATACTTAATAACAAAGCTAAGCAACACTCGCTGTTTGTGTTTGCTTAATATTTTTACACTATAATTTCTTACACACTTATACTTAGATTTTTATTTTGTACATTTAAAACAGTTACATTTTAATGGAAACCCCTTATTTTCTTTTGTAAATTTAACTAATTGTTTAGTAATTAAATTATTTAAATTAGATTGGTTTTTTTGCCTGCTTCCCGCAACAGTTATTTAGAATTGTTTACAGACAATTCCTTCAGGAAAAGGGCCCATTTTCTTTCAGAATAGTTGTAAAGGCTCCTGGGTACAAAACATGGTAGTAGCCACTACCTGACCCCTTTGTGTAATTTGTTTAACTACTAGGTTTCCACACAATGTCACTATACCAAATTATACATAGATTTACTTTATTGAACATTATTAAACCAAAACATGTTATAACACTATTACCTTACACCATTTCTACCACTATTGCTTTTTAACAATTTCACAACTTCCAACTGTTCAATTGTCCTCAACCCTTGTGGTATTAATTTTTACAAAAGTTACCTTTAATTTTTTTTTTTTCACCTACCCCTACATTCAATTAACCATATCTTAGCTTCATTTCATTATTTTTTCCTGCCATAGCTTTAACACTTCACTGGCAACATAGTTCTGTGATTTAAAACCTGTCATTTTTTTTTCCTGTATTTATCAGCCACTGTTTTTCTGGAGCTGCATTTTTAAGGTGGTGTATTGTGGTTGTAAAACCTGAGCCACCAAGTACAATCTTTGCAACACAGCTACCTTAGTCTGTGCTTTGTTAAAACTTTTAACTTTTAAAGTGTACTTAAAATTTCCTCCATTAAAATTTTAGAAAAACAAAAGTGCAAAGGGGGGGGTGGGAGGTGAAAAGCAACCAATTAGTTCTGTGAAATCATTTTAAAGCACAGGCTAACCGCATCAATATTCTTTAACATTTTAACTGCAGCTTTAACCCTTAGCTCTCAAACAGGAAGAAAAAGTAACAGGAAGGGGAGGGGAGAGAAGAAGCAGGGAAAAAGTGGGGGGAAGAAGGAAAATGCAGAGAGAGATTTAGGAAGAAAAAAAAATCTAAGACAAAAAGAAGGACAGAAAGCAATAAAAATCAGTGGGGCCCATTAGAAGTGTGGCTCCTGGGAAATTCACACCCATAAGTCCTTATCCTGGCTCTGAGAGAAGCGTGGGAGTTGCTGCCACAGCCACCGGAGTGAAACTGGGGGTGTCAGCAATCCTTGCCAGCCGTCCCAAGGCTGTGCTCCAGGATTTTTCTGCTAACATTCTTTGCTGATTTACTAGCTCCTCCAGATGAGATTCACTGTCCCTGTTTTGACGGACGGTGGGGCCCTCTTCTCCGTCAGATTGGGGACCAGTGGGAATTTTGGAAAAGATCCATGTCAGGGCGTGTATTGGGAACAGTCACAAAAGGACAAACAGGGTTATTGTGACTGAGTTTATCCTTATAGGCTAGGGGGGCACAGGGACTAGACGGAAGGGAAGGATAAAAAGGGGACGTGGTAACAAAAGTTTGTTTTAAGGCATCCGCTTAACCCTTCAGATCCAGGTTCTCTGACTTAACACAGTTAAAATCCTCGATGTAGCTCTCAGCCATTCTAACCGCAAGCACACTGTGATGATTAATTGTGCGCTGATCCTCGGTGATTTGTTGCAAGGTTTTAACCAGGCTTCTAAGACTTGTAACATCCCATAACCCAGACAAGCTCTCCCAGAGAGCTGGTACCAAAATAGCTTTTTCCTTATCCTGGGAAAACCTGGACGTAAGGAAGGCTTCCACCCACCCCTGGATGGATGGCCAGTCCTGACATCCCCCAGGATGGACCCCCACCTTCCCTACCGTAAAAAGCCCATGCAACATACCCATATCCATGGTGAGGAGTGGTGATCAGGCACTTCTCTACCCTGGGAACCTGTTCGTGACGCCAGATGTTAGAAATAACCAAACAGGTTGTCCCAGGGGTGGATTGGGGAGACAGAACTTGTTATTGCCTGCTCGTTCCACCTCGACGCCACGAGTGAGCAATGAGGAGGTTATTTTACAATCCTTTTATCCATAACAGTATGTAAATGTACACATTTCCAGCAACTCCACATAGACCCTTATTTGGTTCTATTGACACCTATAAAATGAATATTAATAACTACATAATTAATATAATTATACCCGCCCCTGTTTGTTGTTTACAGGATTATTACACAGAGCGCAGGCACATTACTTTGAAACTCACTAATATTCTTTAAAATATACTCTATGCAGGAGAGGGAAATAAGATAATGCTGTATTCCCATCAAAGACCTTGAACAGAAGGGAGAATAGTTATTTGTTAGTCTCATTCCATCCGCAGATGGCTAGGAAGGGAGGGAAAGAAGAGAGATAACAGACTCCAGCTAAAACAACGAGAGTTCTGTGGCACTTTAAAGACTAACAAATTTAATATTTGCAGGCATAAGCTTTCGAGAGACTTCAGCTCTCTTCTTAAGATGCAGTAATACAGAAAATAGGTAACACAGAAGCATCTTATAGATATCCAGGTGCATTGAGAACAATGGGGGAGGTGAAGTCTGGTACTTAAGACCTAATGACAACCATTGAGTAGGAGGTGAGAATGGGTGGGCAAAGTAATTTACCTTCGGAAGTGAGACAGCCTCTCCAAGTCTCTGTTTAAACCCAGTTTGAATGTGTCAAGTTTGCAATCATTTCTAACTCATCAGTTTCTCTTTGAAGTCTGTTTTTGGAGTTTTTTTGGAGAAGTACAGCAACTTTCAGGTCAGAGACAGATTGCCCTAGGGAATTAAAGTGTTCTCCCACTGGTTTATGGATGTTATTATTTTTTATGTCTGATTTGTGTCCATTTATCCTTGTGCGTAGTGATAGTCCAGTTTGGCCAATGTACATGGCAGAGGGGCATTGCTGGCACATGATGGCATATATAACATTAGTGGATATGCAGGTGAATGAGCCCCTTCTGGTGTGATTGATGTGGCTAGGACCAGTGATGATGTCATTAGAGACGATGTGTGGGCAGAGCTGACATCGGGGTTTGTTGCAGGGATAGGTTCCTGGGTAGGATTTTTTGTAGGGTGTATGGTTGCTGGTGAGTATTTGCTTCAGGTTGGGGGCCTGTCTGTAAGCAAGGATGGGTCTGCCGCCCACTGCCTGAGCGAGAGATGGATCATCTGCTAGGATAGGTTGTAGATCTTTAATGATGTGTTGGAGAGGTTTTAGCTGGGGCTGTAGGTGATGGCCAGTGGGGTTCTGTTCTTTTCTTTGTTGGATCTGTCCTGTAGTAGGTAACTTCTTGGTACCCATCTGGCTTTCAATTTGTTTCTTTATTTCTCCAGGTGGGTATTGTAGTTTTAGGAATGTTTCATAGAGATCCTGTAGGTGTTTGTCTCTGTCTGAGGGATCGGAGCAAATCCGGTTGTATCTTAAGGCTTGGCTGTAGACAGTGGATTGTGTAATGTGTCCAGGATGGAAGCTGGAGGCATGAAGATATGCATTGCGGTCAGTTGGTTTTCGGTATAGGGTGGTATTAATGTGCCCATCTTTTATTTTTATTGTAGTGTCCAGGAAGTGGATTTCTTGTGTGGATTGGTCCAGGCTGAGGTTGATAGTGGCATGGAAATTATTAAAATCCCGATGAAAATCTTTGAGGGACTCTTTCCCGTGGGTCCAGATAATGAAAATGTCATCAATGTAGCGAAGGTAAAGAAGAGGTGTTAGGGGATGAGTTTTGAGGAAGCGTTGTTCGAGGTCAGCCATAAAAATGTTGGCATACTGTGGGGCCATGCGGGTGCCCATAGCTGTGCCACTGACTTGGAGGTATAGATTGGCTCCAAGTCTGAAGTAGTTGTGGGCCAGGACAAAGTCACAAAGTTCAGTTGTGAGGTGTGACATATGATCATCTGGGAGAGTGTTTTTGATGGCTTGAAGTCCATCTTTATGTGGAATGTTAGTGTAGAGAACTTCTACATCCATAGTGGCTAGGATGGTATTTTCTGGGAGATCACTGATGGGTTGTAGTTTCTAAGGAAGTCAGTGGTATCACAAAGATAGCTAGGAGTGCTGGTGGCATAGGGCCTGAGGAGAGAGTCCATATAGCCTGACAGACCTGTAGTGAGAGTGCCAATGCCTGAGATGATAGGGCGTCCAGGATTCCCAGGTTTGTGGATCTTGGGTAGCAGATAGAATAACCCTGATCGGGGCTCGGGATGTGTGTCTGTGTAGATTTGTTCCTGTGTTTATTTAGGGAGCTTATTAAGTAGATGTTTTAGTTTCTTTTGGTATTCTTCAGTGGGGTTGGACATTAGTGACTTGTAGAATGTGGTGTTTGAGAGTTGTTTGGCAGCCTCCTGTTCATAATCCAATCTATTCATGATGACAACGGCGCCTCCTTTGTCTGCCTCTTTGATTACGATGTCAGAGTTGTTTTTGAGGCTGTGGATGGCGTTGAGTTCAGCAAGGCTGAGGTTGTGGGATAAGCTGTGTTGTTTGTCGACAATCTCAGATTATGCACATCGGTGGAAACACTCTATGTAAAAGTCTAGTCTGTTGTTTCGACCATCAGGAGGAGTCCATGTAGAATTCTTTTTCTTGTAGTGTTGGTAGGTAGGGATCTGTGGGTGAGTGTGTTGTTCATCGGTGTGGTGGAAATATTCCTTGAGTCGGAGACAGCGAAAGTAGGATTCCAGGTCACCACAGAATTGTATCATGTGTGTGAGGTTGGTGGGGCAGAAAGTCCCCGAGATAAGACCGATTCTTCTTCTGGGTTGAGTGTGTAACTAGACAGATTTACAATATTGTTAGTTGCAGAGTTGTGGTCTCTTGTGGCATGTAGGATTTTAGATAGTTTAGAATCTTTTTTCCTCTGTAGAGAAGCAAAGTGTGTGTTGTAAATGGACTGTCTTGTGTTGGTAAAGGCCAGCCATGTGGAAATTTCTGTAGAAGTTTGACTTTTCATGAGAGTATCCAGCATTGAGTGTTCCTTCTTGATTTTTTCTTGTTTGCTGTACAGGATGCTGATCAGGTGGTTCCTTATTTTCTTAGAGAGTGTGTGACACAATTTGTCACTATAGTCTGTATAATATGTCGATTGTAAGGGATTTTTCACTTTTAGTCCTTTAGGTATGATGTCCATTTGTTTGCACTTGGATAGAAAGATGATGTCTGTCTGTATCTGTGCAAGTTTTTTCATGGAGTTGGTGGATTTCCATTTCAAACGACTAAATTCAGTGTCTTCCATGTAGAATAGTTCCAGAGGGGTAGCTGTGTAAAATAATAACATCCATAAACATAAACATAAACATCCATAAACCAGTGGGAGAACACTTCAATTCCCCAGGGCATTCTATCTCTGACCTGAAAGTTGCTGTACTTCTCCAAAAAAACTCCAAAAACAGACTTCAAAGAGAAACTACTGAGTTAGAAATGATCTGCAAACTTGACACATTCAAACTGGGTTTAAACAGAGACTTGGAGTGGCTGTCTCACTTCCGAAGGTGAATTACTTTGCCCACCCATTCTCACCTCCTACTCAATGGTCGTCATTAGGTCTTAAGTACCTCCTGCATTGTTCTCAATGCACCTGGATATCTATAAGATGCTTCTGTGTTACCTATTTTCTGTATTACTGCATCTTAAGAAGAGAGCTGAAGTCTCTCGAAAGCTTATGTCTGCAAATATTACATTTGTTAGTCTTTAAAGTGCCACAGGACTCTCATTGTTTTTGCTGTATACAGCCTAACACAGCTACCCCTCTGGAACTAGACTCTAGCTAGAATTTCACCAAGTAACAAAAACAAGGTTCGCCTGTGCCATAAATCCATTTCCTGTCGCTTAGGCCCGACCACTTGTCCAGCTTTTAACTCTTTACTCTCCCACAGACATGGAGAAGGTCAGTGGGATTAGAACCAGCTCTCCTGCTCTAGCGCTGGATCCACTGCTCCCCTCTGCTGCCAGCTAAAAACAGATGCTGTTGTCAGGGGAACAGAACATACACATAACCAGACACAGCCCACCCTCAAGGAGCTCACAGTCCTAGCAGACAAGGCAGTGCAGTGTAGGGAGAGAAAACAGAGGCACAGGGAGCGGAATGACTTGCCCAAGGTCACAGAGTAGGTCACTGGCAGAACCAAGTCTCCTGACTGCCAGGGACCCACACACACATAAAGTTAGGGCAGTAAATGACACAGCACAGAGGCAGTTGAGCGATGCTTCTAGCCTATGATTACACAGAGAGGGAAATGCAACTGGGATTTGGTGTCATCAATCAATCCATCAGCAAGCAGCAGGCAGCCTGGGTGGTGTTGCAGTGCAATCATTACAGAGGAGCTCTCACACGGGTACCGAGTAACACTATGTCATATTTCCACCGAAAGTGGGTATCAGGCAGTGCTGGCATTTTAGTTTCGTGCCCAAGCTCAGAGACAGCGGTTTGAAGCGAGAGGGGATCCAACTTGGCTAGAAGTGTTGTGTTGGGGTTGCACTTTGCTCCATCCTTCACACGGCATTTCATCAAGACACATCCTGAGCTAGACCTTCAGGTGGTGTACACTGCTGCATCTCCATTGACTTTACGGGAGCCTATTTACCTTCAGGTGATAACTCACCACTCCTAGTCAATGGAAGGGGCGAGAGCTGGGCACCTTTGACACCCACATCATGAGATATTACAGAGGGGGATCAGGACCACTCCCTCTGTCACTGTAATCCCAACCGTTATCTTTGTCCTTCCCTCTACAGTCATCAGAGAATATACAGAGGAAGAAAATGTCCAACCAAACAGCTGTGACCGATTTCCTTCTTCTGGGATTCTCAGACATTCGGGAGCTGCAGATTTTGCACTTTGTGGTGTTTCTGGTGATTTACCTGGCAGCCCTGCTGGGGAACCTTCTCATCGTCATGGCCGTAGCGCTCGACCAGCATCTTCACACCCCCCATATACTTCTTCCTGATGAATCTATCCATTCTAGACCTTGGCTCCATCTCTGTAACCCTCCCCAAATCCATGGTCAATTCCCTCATGAACACCAGGTTGATTTCTTATCCTGGGTGCATCACCCAAGTCTTTCTCTTTGTCGGCTTCACCACAACTGATTTTGCCTTGCTCACCGTCATGGCGTATGACCGATACGTCGCCATCTGCCAACCACTGCACTACGAGATGGTGATGAACAGGACAGCTTACATTCAAATGGCAGCCGGTGCCTGGATCAGTGGTACTGTCTACTCTGCACTGCACACCGGAAACACCTTCAGGTTACCCTTCTGCCAGTCCAATGTCATCAACCAGTTCTTCTGTGAAATCCCCCAACTGCTCAAACTCACCTGCTCTGACTTGTACCTCAGTGAAGTTAGGTTTATTGCCTTTGGTGTGTTTATAGCTGCAAACTGCTTTGTTTTTATAATTGTGTCTTATGTTCAAATCTTCAAAGCAGTGCTGAGAATGCCCTCTGAAGAAGGCCAGCATAAGGCCTTCTCCACCTGCCTGCCTCACCTCAGTGTGGTCTCTTTGTTACTTTTCACAGGCTTGTTTGAGTACCTGAATCCCACCTCCACCTCAGCATCAAATCCGGAGCTGCTGATGGGTGTTCTTTATGCCGTGGTGCCTCCCGTGATGAAACCCATCATCTATAGCATGAGGAACAAGGAGATAAAAGCTGCGTTACAGAAACTGATTGTGTGGAGGATATTCACCAATAATTAGAATGTCCGTCCTTGCTCCTTGACTGTGATTTCATTCTGAGCTTCTTTATCGACTGATGACAAAATTGTTTCCTTGATACGTGTGAAATATGTTTATGAAGTAATAAAATCCAGACTAACTCCACTGAAGTCAGTTAGTGTAGTGTTACAACAGTGTAAATAGGATCAGAATCTCTATATCTATCCATAAATCTGCCTACACACCTATCTGTTTATTTTAGAGGTTTATACTGCTACCATCACCACATGACCTGACCACGGTGCACAGAATATCAATAGCCATAGCTAAGTCCCCAGTCAACTTCATGAAATTTCTGTCTCTTCTCCTTTTTTGACATAAAAATTGTATTTCAGGTATGAGTGGTTTGCTTTGTGTTTGCTTGATTGTTTCTTTTTCTGTGTGTTATTTTGTTTATTGGGTGGTTGATTCGTTCCTGTGCTCCACGTGGTTTGTTTGGGGGTAGGAGTTTGGGAGTATGGTATATGCCTGTTTAAATGAGGGTATCAATTATTTATCATCTACTCGAGATGCAATCTCATCATCTCTTTGATGGGGTTTTCTGAGAGTCTTAAAGTTTTGCTTTCCCCATTCATGAAGATTTGAAAAAAAATGCATGCGGGTGTCAGAGTAGCTGAGTTTCTGGTCAAACAATTATTTTTATGTTGTATCGTTCTTTCCATGGTGGAAAGGCGTTTTGGAAGGGAAAGCTATTGCAATGCCTAACGACAAACTGAGTCATGGTAATGTGAAATTATTATCCTACCAAAGAATTGCTGTGATGGATCTGGAGTTGCTATCTCATATTTTCTCTAATGTTAAACTTTGTTCCTACTGTGGTAAATAGATCACACTTTGTATGGAGAAGTCTGGCCAGTCACTCAACTTACTACTGCTCACATCCCTTGAGAGAAGAACTGCCGGTATCAAACCCTGTTGAGAAATCACGTTGGTGCACGGGGTGTTGTCGGCTGAGACCTTGCTCAAAAGGGGGAAAATCAGGTGATCCTGCCTTAAAAGAGGGGCAGGCTCATGGCTGAGGACTGAGGGGGTGAACTCAGAGAGACCAGAGAAGGGGTCGGAGATGTAGCTAACCCTGTAACCATGGCAACTGGGATTTAGTCATTCACTGCAAAGGTTGATTTGGAATTAGCCAATGGTCTTTCCTCCGCACAGGGTTCCAAATGTGTCTAGAGCACAGAAGTCGGCTGTTATTGGTGCTGTTGTTATTATTGGTATTGTTATTTTTAAAGCATGTTTGTGCTTATTTGTGTACCCTATGTAGTGTGACAGGTCCAGACCTGATGGCTACAGGAGAGTAGTGGAGGGGATCTATATTAGCCCCAGGATTAACAAATCCCTGTTCCCTGGGTGATCCAGCTGGGGCTACTCCGGGGCAATTAGGCCAATTAGGCCAGCTGAGGCCAATCAACGAGCTGGCCCTAGCAGTTAAAAGCCTCCCTGTCAGGCAGACAGGGGCAGCTGGAAGGGAGTTAAGAGAAGAAGCAGAGCGGAGAGGAGGAGAGCTGCTACAGGACTTGGAGCAACCACTGCCACATACCACAACACCAAAAGGTACCAGAGACAAAAGAGGGTACCTGTCCGGGCACGGCCAGGGACCCAAGGCACAGGCCTGAGGGAGAACCCCTCCCCACCCAGTTCCCGGAAGCGGACTGCGAGCAGTGGGGCCAAGGACAGTTGACCCAGGGAAGGGAGTAAGTCACGGACTGGGCAGTTTTAAGATTACTCCACACAGGGTCCCTGGGTCAGGGCCAGGGGCAGAGGGTGGGACCGGCCCCCCCCCCCCCTTGCTCCCACCCAGGTGTATCATAGTCGTAGCCGAAGAGGGCGCAATACCCATGAAAGGGCAGAACAGGCCCCCCTCGCCACAGTGGTGTCAGGAGTGGGATTGGTGCCCAGCGGCTAAGAGAGAGACACAAAAATCAAAGCAAAAAAAGACAAGAGGGGAGAGGGGAATTTTCTTTTTCTCCGTTCGCCATAATGGAAGACGTGGTAAAGGCCCTCATACAGGCCACGGCAGCCCAGCAAGAGGCTACCAGGGCCCAGATGGCCACCCAACAGGAATCTGTGCAGCTTCAGCAGGAGACCAACCAGTTGCTGATCAACCAGGCCAACCAGGATCAGGATCTCTTGCGAGAGGTGGTGGCCCACCTGAAGACCCTGACCCCCCAGGTCCCGGGACCTGATGGAACATGCACACTACAGGCCACCAGGTATTTACAGAAGATGACGGCTGAGGATGATGTCGAGGCGTACCTCCTTACCTTTGAGAGGATAGCCGCACGCGAGGCTTGGCCCCTGGCCCAGTGGGCTGGTATTTTCGCCCCCTTTCTATGTGGAGAAGCCCAAAAGGCCTACTATGACTACCTGCAGCAGCGGCAGCCGACTATCGCCAACTGAAAACGGAGATCCTGGCTCAATCAGGAGTGACTGCGGCTGTGCGGGCCCAGAGGCACCACGACTGGAGGTATCAGGAAGGCAAGCCCCCGCGCTCGCAACTGTTTGATCTCGCCCACCTCGCCCAGAAGTGGCTGCAGCCGAAGATCCACTGACCAGAGAAAATCCTAGAAATTCTTGTGATCGACCAGTACATGAGGGGGCTACCATCAGACCTTCGCGCTTGGGTAGGGCAGAACGACCCCTAGTCCTACGATGAGTTAGTGGCCCTAGTAGAGCGATGGATAATGGCCAGAGGCCTTTCCTGGACAGCCAGAGAGGACTTGCCCCGGGGCAAACGACCGATCCCAGTTCCTGGAGCCCAGACCATCAAGAGCCCGGGGAAGATCAGGTGGAGAATAAGGGAGACGGAGGGCCCACCAGAGGCTACTAAGGAAGGGGGCCACCTGGGCAGGGGAAATGGGGGCCGAGCCCCTAGCCCTAAGGACAAAGTGGTACCCCGAGCCCCCTACTGGTGCTATGCATGTGGGGAGTGGGGGCACATAGCAGCCCAATGTCCCAATGCAGAGGAGCCCATGCAGTGTAACCTGGGGCATTGGGCAGACTCCTTCAGCCTAATCCACCTTGTGAGGGTGGAATTAACCCCACATAGGCATACAAGGCCAGTAAAAGTAAACGGAGTCGAGACTCTGGCATTGGTGGACTCTAGGAGCGCCGTCACCCTCGTTTTAGGGAAATTTGTGAAACGTAGCCAACTATTACAAGCCAAGCGCACGGGGGTAACGTGCGTCCATGGGGCGGTTAGCTATTACCCGACCGTCCCAGTGAACATTGAGGCTCAGGAAGGGGTCACAAGGGTGATGGCGGGGGTGGTTCCCCGGCTCCTGTATCCCGTCCTCATAGGAAGAGACTTTCCAGGGTTTGGAACTCTACTTCCCCCGGAGAGCTCGTAAAAAGGGGAGGTCCTGAGTCTACTGGACTAGCTCCCCCTGATAGCCAACCCCCGATATTCTCCGAGTTTGTCCAGGATCTATTTCTGGCCCCTGGGACAGTCCGAAAGACCAGGGCGGAGAGGAGGGCCGCTAAGGCTCTGGATACCAGGATCTTGTCCCAGGGCATGAAACCTGCCTTGGTAGGTAGGCAGACCCGGGCCGCACTTAGGGAAGCTGCCCCGAGAGAGGAAGGGCCCGAAGCAGGCCCTGAGCTAGATCTCCCCACCCCAGAGGAAAGGGCGGAGTCGGACCTACCAGAGCTGGGACAACTAAGCCCAGTACAAGAGAATGTCGGCCGTGATCAGGCCGAAGACCCCAGATATAACAATGCCCAAGCGGAAGTGGCAGAGATAGAGGGGGTGCCAGTAGAGGGAAAAACCCGGGGACCAGGGCCGTACTTCATGATGAGGGGGGCTTGATGTATTGGGTCACAGAGGTGAATGGAGAGAAGATACCACAGCTCCTGGTGCCACAGAAGCACCAACGGGCCGTGCTAAACTTGGCCCACAGCCACCTCTTTGGAGGACATTTAGGCATGGAGAAAACCGTGGCCCGGAACTTGAGGCGGTTCTTTTAGCCCGGTGTACATGAAGAGGTTCGGCGCTATTGTGCAAGCTGCCCCGAGTGCCAGCTACATAGCCCCCAGCCCCACTTCAGGGCCCCTTTGGTGCCCCTCCCCATCATCGAAGTCCCGTTCGAGCAGATCGCCATGGATCTGGTGGGTCCCTTGGAAAAGACGACCCGGGGGCACCAATACATCCTTGTCCTCAACTATGCCACCAGGTATCTGGAAGCCGTTCCCCTGCGGAATGCTACCTCTAAGGTGATCGCGACGGAGTTGTTGAGGATTTTTGCCCGGGTGGGGCTACCCAAAGAAATATTGACGGACCAGGGGACCCCATTTATGTCCAAACTGATGAAGGACTTATGCACTCTGCTTCATGTACGGACCCTACGAACTTCCGTTTACCACCCGCAGACCGATGGCCTTGTGGAAAGGTTCAATAAGACTCTCAAGGCCATGATAAGGAAGAGATGGCAAAGACTGGGATGCCTTGCTGCCATATCTCATTTTCGCCATTCGGGAGGTTCCCCAGGCCTCCACAGGGTTCTCCCCCTTTGAACTCCTGTATGGACGCCACCCCCCAGGGTATCCTGGACATCGCCAGGGAAATTTGGGAAGGGGAGGCCACCCCAGGGTGGAATGTAATTGACTACATGCTCCAGATGAGGGACCGAATAGCCCGAGTCACCCCCATTGTACGGGAATATGTAGAGAAAACCCAGGGGGCCCAGCGGGTCCACTATAACCACCAAGCTGTGGTTTGGCAATTTCAGCCGGGAGACCAGGTGATGATATTGGTACCCACTGCGGAAAGTAAGCTACTGGCCCAGTGGCAGGGGCCCTATGACGTGATCGAGCCTGTGAGGGAAACCAACTACAAGATACGACAACCAGGACACCGCAAGCAGGAGCAAATCTACCAGATCAACTTATTGAAACCCTGGAAGGCCAGAGAAGTATAGATGACCCTACCCCAGACAGTAGAACCACCTGAGCAAGTGAGGATATCCCCTGACCTAACGCCGAATCAAAAGGCTGAGGCGTCAGAGATGGTAGAACGAAATCAAGATGTCTTTTCGACTAAGCCGGGTCGGACACGGAGGTTTTTCATCAGATCATCACAGCCCCCAGGGCCAGGGTCACGATGAGGCTAAGAGGAAGGAAATTAAGACAGAGGTAGAAAAGATGTTGGAGCTGGGGGTCATAGAGGAATCATAGCCAGTGGGCTAGCCCAATCGTGCTGGTGCCTAAGCCTGATGGCACTACGTGGTTCTGCAATGACTTTCGCCGACTGAACGAGGTTTTACAGTTCGATGCATACCCCATGCCCCGTATAGATGAACTCGTGGACGCTTGGGCAGGCCCGGTTCCTGACCACCCTCGATTTGACCAAGGGGTATTGGCAAATCCCTCTATCTGAGGAGGCAAAGGCGAAAACTGCTTTCTCCACACCAGATGGGCTGTTCCACTACACTGTCCTCCCCTTCGGACTACATGGAGCCCCCACCACCTTCCAGCGCCTGATGGGCAAGCTGCACAGGCCTGAGGGAGAACCCCTCCCCACCCAGTTCCCGGAAGCGGACTGCGAGCAGTGGGGCCAAGAACAGTTGACCCAGGGAAGGGAGTAAGTCACGGAGAATACTCCACACAGGCGTATCATTGTCATAACCGAAGAGGGCACAGTACCCACGAAAGGGCAGAACAGGCCGCCCTCGCCACACTATCAAAGGTTTGTATACTGCCAATCACCACCATTGTCTCTGAGCACCTTCTACATAAAATCAATAACCATATCACAGTCCTTATCTCTGGCTCAGCTGTTTTGTTTGTTTGGTTTTTGTTTCTGTCTCTGTTTTATAGGTTTTTTTTTTAACCGGGTGGCTGGTGGGTTGATTAGTTTCTTTGTTCAAGGTGTTTTTAAGGTGGGAGTGCATGGGGAGATGGTGAGTGTTCAGTTAGACAGCACTGTCAATATTTTGTCATATTTTGTGTGGTCTAGGTTGGATATTAGGAAAAACATTTTCACTAGAAGGATGGTGAAGCGCTGGAATGGGTTGCCTAGGGAGGTGGTGGAATCTCCATCCTGATAGGTTTTTATGCTGTGCCTTGACAATGCCCTGGCTGGGATGATTTAGTCAGGGTTGGTCCTGCTTTGAGCAGGATGTTGGACTAGATGACCTCCTTCCAACCCTAATCTTCTGTGATTCTATTATTCCATGATCTATTGGGGAGGTCATCCCATGTGTCATGTATTTGATGGGGTTTTCTGAGCAAGCTGAAGGTTTTATTTTCACAATGATAATGGGGTACCGAAGAGGTGTCTGCATGGCTCAATTCCTATTAAAATAATTTTTAATAGTGCTGGGATGCTATTATGTTATTAATGATGTGATATAGAATCAAGAACCTTATAGACTCATTTTTTATTATTTTAACCTAAATAAATAAATCAATGATATGTCCTTCTTACTATTATGGAGAAGAGTTGTTTGTTTGTTTGTTTTTTAAGAGGAAGGTGTGCGGTGTTTCTTAAAAACAATCAGATTGGATTATGAGGCCAAATTTGGATTCCATTGAAGTCACTAGGATTTAGCCAATCTCTTCAAAGGGATCAGGATTTGGCCAATGCACAGAAAGATCCAAGGGTAGCTAACAGCAGTTTGGAGAAAGCCAGTGCAATGGAGATGAACAAATAAGATCCCTATCTCACCTAAACCTCTGCTAATACAAAGTGGCTCCATTAACATTGCTGGTATAATAATGACCGGTTCTGGTCCAAAGACACTAGCCTAAGTTCAACATTGACATAAACACTGGTATTTGCAGTGCTGTTAAAACCATGTTGATTCCAGGATATTAGAGAGACAAGGTGGGTTAGGTGTTATCTTTTACTAGAACAACTCCTGCTGGTGAGAGAGACCAGCTTCCAGACTTATAAAGAGCTTTCCTTCAGGTCAGAAGATGAATTGAAAGCTGGTCTTTCTCATCAACAAAGTAGGTCCAATGAAGATATCACCTCACCCACCGTGTGTCACTAACAAAAGCTCATGTAAGTTATTTGTATGGTGTCATATTATTGGTGTAAGTGACAAATGCCACTGACCTACCAATCCATACATCAGGGGTTCCAAAACCGAGGGCCATGGCACAGTCCTGGGTGGTAGTCTGTGTGGGTCTTAGGAGTGTAATGCACCCCCAACTGCATACATTGGTGGAGTGGTGGCCAGCAATGGCCATGGTTGGGGCCAGAAGAGTCCACCATCCCCGATGAGTGGCAGTGGCCAAAGCGGAGCTGCCGGGAAGTGAGCGGAGGTCCAGGCGAAGGGGCTGTCCCCAAAACAGTGGTTCTCAGGATGGCTGGAGGAAACTGTGGAGGACTCACAGCCATGGCCACTCCGAGCCACTGCACCCTGCCATCAGTGGCTGACAGGCCCCTTCAAGTATCAGCCCCCACCCCCAGGGACTGGGGCTCGATGGTGCTGCTCCGTTTCTGCCTCGCCAATGCTGTAATCAGAACTGTCATAGGTAACGACCAGGCCCGACCCAAGTGCCTGCCCCTGACTGGCACTGGTGGTCCCCGAGCCCTTCCCAGCCAAGAGGTGCCCCTTGCATCTGAATGGAGTCTTAATTCCCAGGCATTCTGCTCTACCGATCCCACCCCAGCAAGGGGCCCTGTGTGTGGCAGGCAGGGAAGAGCACAGTCTGCCATCAGATGAGTTATGGACTTTCCACACTGGCAATAAATTCCAAGTAGGATATTTCTTCTTCGGGTTTGGCTGCCTGCTTTGAGATCACACGAGCTCCCCCTCGGAGTTAGTGACCCGGAGCAGGTGGGACGTGGCGGCCTCGGCCCCAAGAGCATGACATTACCTGGCAGCCATTCCCGGAAATGACCCAGCCACCTCTCTCTCCGAGCACTTCTATGCTGTCTGACAGTAGAGGTAAATGCCAATGCTTCTTTGCACGGGAAAGTGCGAGATTTCAAAATTTGGCTTTCTACCAAAAAAAACCCCCAAAACCAACCACCGCACCCAGCAAATAACCAAAAAAAAAAAAAAAAAATCAGATGAATTTGCAAAATGAAAGTTTTAAAACGTGAATTGGAAAGTGTCAAGGAAAAAGCCAACATATGGGAGTGAAAAATTTGGTCAATAATTCTCTTCCTTCTGACATTTCAAAATATCAGTACTTTCGGCATTTTTCACATGTTGAAAATCATATTACATTGAAAGAACAAAAAAGGCCCATGTCTGTGGCTGATGGTTCTAAGTAAGGGTGTGTGTGTGTGATTGTTATGAGCAGAGGTGTGTGTGTGTGTGTGTGTGTGTGTGAGCATTAAAAAGACTAGACAAGAAATAGGGAGAGACCAAGAGCAGAAAGAAGAAAGCAAAGCAGCGGTCTGTAAGCAAGATGTGACCATGGGTGAAGCCTACAGAGAGGTTCTGGGCTCAAGATTCTGAATGAAGCATGATTGGGTGTGTAAACGAAGAACGCCCCCTTTTGTCTTTGGTTCCTCCTGTGTTCAGAGAAGCAGGAATTCGTACATTCCCTGTAAATAAATAAGATTGCATCCAAGAAAGCACCAGACGTTATTGTCATTTTCTGCTCCCAGTTGGAGCAAGCTAAAAGGTCCCGGACTCAGAGTAGCCACTTGGGTCAAAAAGGGCGACATGTCCAAACTCAGGTTATTGAGATTAACACAGGGGTAAATAGGTGAAATCTAACGGCCTGTGTTATACAGAGTGTCATACACTATGACCTGTTGATCCCTTTTGCCCTTTAAGTCTATGAATCCATGACTCTATTTAGCTGCTCTACAATACGTTGGCATCTGGCTCTAACAGAATTGAGCACATTGATTCCCCCCTTGCCCCCCCAAAAAAAAGTTTGGACAAACACAAAAGGGAAACAACCCTGGTGTCATAATTGCACAAGAGAAGTGAAATTAGATATTGATAAGATGTAGCCATTTTCCACTCCTTGAATAACACCCACCAAATGTAATCCAGATATTCACCCAGGGTCATCAAAAGCAGTATATATAGTACAGGAGGAAAAGGGCATAGATGTCTGTATTAATTACATACTTTTATTGTTATTATTGTTGTTATTGTTGTTAATACAACTCTGTATTGATTGTGGAAATTAATACCATCAAAGAACACATGAGAAAGATGAATATACCATTGTTTCCTTATTTGTGACTGAATGCTTTATAATCTAACCTAGAAATCCCAAGTTTTAGAAGAATGTTAATGTTGATGGACCCATTCTTAAGTGGAAAGGACACCTCAAAAATCTTGATTCCCATTGGTTGGCCAAGTCTATGCAGGCCATCAACTCAGCTCAACAGCACTTCTGTGTGTTTGTTTGTCTGTCTCTCTATACTGAAATAACTTTTGAATAGCACATCTGATCAGGCCATCCACAGCTACAACCACCTCTGTAATTGTCGATAGATCGTAGAACTGGTTCATGTCACCATTAAAGCCCTCCATCATAACAATACTTAATCTCATCTCAGCCAATTCTTCCAACACAGTTTAACGCCTTGAAACCCTGCATTACCCTTAGAGAAAGAAGACAAAAACCTAGGGGAAGGATTAGGAGGAAATGTGCGGGAAAGGTGGGAATGGGAGTATGTACACAGGGGAGAAAATGAGGAACCTGGTATGGGGAGAGGAGGGAATGAAGGAATACACAGGATCACTGTTATGGGGGAAGGATGGAAACCCTGGTATTGGAGGAAGGCAGGATCAGGTGCACACGGAACCCCTAGTAAAAGGAAGATGGGGAGGAGCTGTGGGGATTCCCTGTAATAGAGGGCGATGGGAGGGTGGCAGACAGGGAGCTTGTGGGGAGCAGAGGGAAGAGGGCTTCAAGCACCCCAGCTATGTGTAAGAAGGTCGGCTAATAGAAGGTATGAAAGGTGAGACCCACATGTACAATACATTTTTACTGACATAACAAGAATAATCCATTTTTATTGAAAAATGGGGAAAGAATCTAAAATCTAATATCATTTAAAAGAATGGGAACAAATCTGGAGGAAGGCTAAAAACACATATATTTGTGGAAGTATTCACGCAAATTATGAACAAATACTTCATGTGTGTGAATTCACTACACTTAAGCTTATTAAAAGATATAAGAAATGTAGTCATAAATGCTAGAGAAAATGTGGAGGAATAGCAGTCTGTCTGTATATATGCTGGCAATGCCCTAAAATAATCAGACAGTTCAGGTGGATAGGAAACTCCTCCTCCTTTTAAAGACCTGCACATTTTTGAAATTCCTTTTCCTGGTTGTCCGACACAGCAAGCCACCTAGCAGCTCCCCATTGTTGAGTCTAATTGCCCAGTTGTCTATATCGGTTACACGCTCTTGACATGCTCCTGCTAGGCACATAAATACCTTTAAAAATCTGGCCACTATAAGACTCCTAAATTCCTAAGTCACTTTTGAAAATAAGACTTCGGTTCTTAAATCATGTAGGTGATTTTGAGAATTTTCCTCAATGACAGTAAGTGGAAGAAACTCCGTATGTGTATGTGTGTTTACATCAGAGCGAGAGACAAGCCAGACAATGTATAGCCAGGGCAACACAAGAAAATCTCTGCTGGTTTAGCTATACTAGCTAGCAGCCACTCCTATTTTAAATGTACCAGTGTTTTGCTAGTGCAGCTTATAGCGGTTCTCTGAGAGAAATACACTACAGCAGCAAAAGCGCTTCTATGTCTTTATAACCATGTTTACACTGGGATTTTTACTGGTATCGAAATGTCTCAAAATATCATACCTCCGAACTGGCATTGCTAGATGGCAAAAGTTTCTAGAGTAGATCTGACTTAGGTGGTTTTTTTGCAAGCTTAAATTATAAGTACATTTCTGATTCTTTGAGTGTGTTTGCTTGTCAAGAACGTTGCACACATTTTTTTTTTTAGTGCACAATTTTATGAGTGTGTTCCTGAGTGTAACTCAACCTGCATGTGAGTGGTTTTTTTTTCCTGGCTGTGGTTGAGAATGTTTGTAATGTGAGTATCTGTTTCTCACTGTGAGTTACTGTGTGTTCGCTTGTGAATGTACAGTATCCTGTCTTTGTTACTGAAACAACCAAAAACCAAACAACCAAACAAGCTAATTCACCCCAGGATTAGTACTCGCATCTTGTTCGTTAAGAACTCCTTCTCTGAAAGCCACCTAGGGGTGATGGACAACCAACACATTAACATTTAAAAAAAGATCTCTTTCCTCCCCCCACCCACCATATCGAAATATTAGATCATTATTGAGTTACAGAAGGGTAATCATGTTAGTCTGTTTTTAGCAAAACAGCGAGAGTCCTGTGGCATCTTAAAGACTAACAAATTTATTTGGGCATAATCTTTCATGGGCAGAAACCCACTTAGTCAGATGTATGCGTCCTTGCAACAAACCCCGTTGCCTACTCTGCCCACATATCTACTCAAGTGACACCATCACAGGTCCTAACCACATCAGACACAATTTGTTGGCAGAATTATTTATTCATTCATTCATTTATTTCTGGTAAAGAATCTCAACCACCTGTAAAAATCTCAGGGTAAAGGACGGACACGTGGCTGTGGGCAATGGGGGAGGACGATTTGTGGGGAAACTCTGGCTTTGGACTATGGGGAGATGGGTTGAATACCCCCCATGCCATAGACAACCTCTGCAGAGCACAAGTAACTCACATCTTCTCCCCTATTGGGTTTTCCAGGGTGAATAAGGAACTTAAGGGTCCAGTTCCCATTGCTTTTCACTGACAGTTTGTTGCCCAATACCCCTAAAGTACTTTGACATTCACAGGCTCTGTGCCTCAGTTCCCCTTCCATAAATGGGGATAATATTACAATTTCCCTATTTTGCAGGCTCCAAGTGGATATGGAGAGCCATTTATTGGACACTATTGAAATACCAGAGTTCTCAGTATTATTGCTCCATTTTTCAGTGTTTATTAGTATTCTCATTTCTTAGACAAATAAGCCTTAATATTTTTGCATATAGTCTTCACGCTAAAGAATTCTACTACCTCTACTGGAAATATAATGATGGTAGATTTGTGTTGTGTAGGAATAAAAATGTTAAAGAAAGAAAGAAAGAAAGAAAGAAAGAAAGAAAGAAAGAGAAATTAAATACATAGTAAAAAACCTGTTTTTCATTGGCTTATTTCCAGCACTTTCACTTCCATGGTGCATACATCTATGTTTACCCTCATTAGAATCTTGGACACTGTACGAAGAACAGACAAACCAGTGTAGACATGTATCTACATAAGAAGGAGTGATTTCTCAATTGCCATCATAGCCCAACCTACTACAGCACCGATTTGTGTGTGTGTGTGTGTGTGACGCAGAAGATTTCTTATGAAATTTTATTGAATTTATTCATGTCTCTGTCTCTCTGATGAAGAGGAAATCCTTCCCATAACATTTCTTGAAGCACCATCTGAAACCTTTTCTCCATGAGTAATTGGAATAAATAATTAATTTGTATACATGTTGTGTGCATGTGTGTTGAGACGCAGGAATCTTGGGTTCTTTTCCAGGTTCTGAAGGGTAATGCCATCTAGTGGTCACAGACACTGCTACCACATTCCTTCCAGCCTGTCCTTGCCCCAGTCTGTTTCCATCCCCTCAGGCTCCTCATCCCAGTTCCCGGCTCCTTACCCAGCCTATCCCAGTTTCCCCCTCTGGGCTTCCCATCCACATCCCAGCCTCGCTTTCCCCCTAACTCCTTGACCCATTAACCTTTTTCAAGCCACCACCAATATACCCACTGCTCCAGCTCCTCCTCTGATTTGTCTTCCCCACCCCCACACCAGGGGGAGCAGTGACAGACATATTACCTGAGCACCTCACAATGTAACTTGAAATGGATTATCCCCATTTTATAGATAAGAAAACAGGCACAAATGGTAAAATTTTCAAAAGTAATAGCAGCCAGATTTTCAAAGGTACTTCGATATCTAAAGATGTGGATATAATCAAAGGCCACAATATTAAAGGTATTTAGGTGCCTAGTCTGGCTCCAAGGGAATTTTGAAAATCACACTACACACCTATCTGTATGTTTAGGCTCTGAAATATCTTTAACAATCTGGTCCCACGTCACTTCCATGTCTAAGTGCCACTGGCCTAAGTGACCTAGGCACTTCTAAAAATTTCACCCTAAGGGACAGATTTTCAAAGGTATTTATGTGTCTAATGATGTAGCTAGGACCGAGGGGCAGATTTTTAAAGGAATATAGCTGCGTAGTGGGATTTTCAGAAGTTTTAGGCACCTAGGTGCTTTTGAAAATCCTACTAAGTGCCTCAGTGCCTTTAAAAAGTTGGGCATTAGGCAGTTTTGAAAATCTCGCCCTCTGACACTCAGCTCACCTTCATCTCAGCCTTTCTGCATTTTCTGAGTGCTTTCCACACAACTCTTTTCACAGCATTATTTTTCAGGCTGTGGATGATGATTTTTAACGTGGTACTGGATAGAGACTACCCAGAGTGGGAGAACAGCTAGAGGCAATTCATACGTAGCTCACAAATCTAGTCCCACAGATCAAACCAACCATGATGAGGGGGGAATGTGCATGTGGAAAAGTTTTGCATCTTTCCTCCATGGAACATATCCTTAGGATGGCAGAGATGATGAACATGTAGAACAGGTTTGGCAGAAGAAACAGTAACCCTAAATCATAATGAAGGCAAACAGTCAACAGTGCGCCCTTTTTGCCAAGAAGGCTAATGGTATATTGGGCTACGTTAGTAGGAGTATTGCCAGCAGATGGAGGGAAGTGATTATCCCCTCAATTCAGCACTGGTGAGATCACTTTTGGAGGACTGTGTCCAGTTTTGGGTCCCTCACTGCAGAAAGGATGTGGACAAATTGGAGAGAGTCTAGGGGAGGGCAACAAAAATGATGAGGGGGCTGGAGCACAAGACTTATGAGAAGAGGCTGAGGGAACTGGGCTTGTTTAATCTGCAGAAGGCAAGAGTAAGGGGGGGAATCGATAGCAGCCTTCAACTACCTGAAGTGGGGTTCCAGGGAGGATGGAGCTAGGCTGTTCTCAGTGGTGGTAGATGACAGAACAAGGAGCAATGGTCTCAAGTTGCAGTGGGGGAGGTCTAGGTTGGATGTTAGGAAAATCTTTTTAACTATGAGGGTGACGAAGAACTGGAATGGGTTACCTAGGGAGGTGGTGGAATCTCCATTCATAGAGGTTTTTAAGGCCCGGCTTGACAAAGCCCTGGCTAGGATGATTTAGTTTAGACTGCATCTAAATAAACTATGCTTCAAGCCAGTCAAACAACAGATCATTCACAGCTCAAAGGAAAGAATTTCATTAGTTTCTGTGGGAATTGGATCCGGTCCTAACTAGACAAAGCATTAGATTGTACGGAGGTATGCGGCTGGAATACTGTGTCCATTAATGGTATTCACAATTCAAAAAGAATGTTGATAAATTGCAGACAGCTCATGAGATTCATTAAAGGATGGACAACATGCCTAGGGATAGACTCAAGGAGCTCAGTGTATGTAGTTTAAGAAAGAGAAGGTTAAGGGGTGACTAGATTACAGTGTATAAGTATCTACATGGAGAACATATAGGGAGCCAGGGCTGGAATTCAGGGCCACTGGCAGAGCTGTGTGTGTGAGATCCCAGCGAGGACTTAGCAGGGGGCTGCAGGTCAGGATTGACAGGCACTGGAAGAGCTGTGGGGGTGGGAGCCCAGGGCTAGGATAGCGCAGGGGCAGTGGGTCAGGATTACTGGGCATTGGCAGAGCAGGGGTGGGAGGCTGGCACAAAAATAGGTTATAGGGGCCTACGGATCAGGATCGGGGTCTATCAGAGCTCTGTGCGTGACGGCCCAGAGATGACGTAGCAGGGGACTGCAGGTCGGCCCTGTTGATCAATACATGCTGGCTGTCCTCTATACAGCCAGGGCACTACAGAGTCAGGACTGAGGTGCACCTGTGTGTGCACACGTGTGAGCCCAGACATTAATAGCATTCGGTGGGGTGGGCTGTGGGTTAGGGCTGAGGGCAGAACTGGGGATCCCGGGCAGAACAGCAAAGCCTGTCACAATCCAGGTGCGTTGGCTGATCCCGGTCACTGAGGCCTACAATCCTGGAATTGCCTTTCACTTGCTGTGCCTGGGCTGTGCTGCCTTGACCAACCAAGTGGGAATCTCCGGTTTGTTTACCTGCCAGTTTCACAGCATTCCTTCCTCCCCTTGCATTCCCTCACTGGGGGGGACTCTGGTGTAATTTCTGAAAGAAGGATCAGCTTTCACAGAGGCTGGCATAACTGGCTTGACCCCTTTCCCTTTACACATCTTTGTCTAACTTTAATCCATGCTTCTGACTTTCTTTCCTAATCAGCCCCGATGGGACTGCCGCCGGGACCTGCTTTTCTCAATAACGTTTCCATCTTACGGCCCTCTCTGGGACCCATTAAAACAAGGAGTAACTTTGTTTCTGCCGCTGGTGCTTAATTGCTTGAGAGGTTTGTTGGATCTCCAGGCAGTGCTTGGATCTCAGCTGAGTGTAACATTTCTCAAAGTGCAGATTAGGGCAAGTGAAGTTATAACAACCTGTGTCTCCTCCTGTAAATCTCTATAGAGTCACGGGTGCTGCCTGGCTAATTGGAGAAATTACTTCTTAGTAGATACGTTGCTAATGGGGATTATTTTAATGAGCACATAATGAAACAAGAATTTTTTTATGTAATGATCAAGCAAGAGTCAATGATCATGTTTCAAATGAAATTGATCAGGATTCTTTCTTATTAGGCAGCTGTCACTCCAGATGTGTGATCAGACCTATAGAAACAGCTGCATACTTAAAGTCAAGTGCCTTACACTGTATGGACAGTCTTCACTGCCACCTCTTTGATCAGCCCTCAGGGGACCAACATACTCAGCTACTCAGATACTCAGATACTCTTCTCAGCTCCAATTCCCACCTGCTTTGACTGTGAAATTAGCTGCAAATGGAGTGAGAAGGAATATATGTCAGTTACCTAAGAGCATGATATATTTTTTAAATTAAATTTAATCTCTATGACTGTGAAATGAGAAATTTAATCTCCACGACTGAAATGTCAGCAGCCCCTGCCTACATGAGAACATAAGAACGGCCATATTGAGTCAGACCAAAGGTCATCCTGCCCAGGTATCCTGTCTTCTGACAGTGGCCAGTGTCGGATGGATCAGAGGGATTGAAGAGAACAGAGCAGTTAATGAGTGATCCATCCCTTGTTGTTCAGTCCAAGTTTCTGGCAGTCAGAAACTTAGGGACACACAGAGCACGGGGTTGCATCCCTGACCATCTATAGTTTATAGCCATTGATGGCCCAATCCTCCATGAACATATCTAATTATTTTTAACCCTGTTATAGTCTTGGCCTTCACAACATCCTCTGGAAAGGAGTTCCACAGGTTGACCATGCTTTGTATGATGAAGTACTTTTTATGTTAATTTTAAACCTACTGGCTATTAATCCCTGCCTATCCTGGCTAATAGCCATTGATGGACCTATCCTCCATGGACTTATCTAGTTCTTTTTTGAGCCCCGTGATAGTCTTGGTCTTCACAACATCCTCTGGCAAGGAGTTCCACAGGTTGACTGTGCTTTGTGTGAAGAAGCACTTCCTTTTGTTTGTTTTATACCTGCTGCCTATTCATTTCATTGGGCAACCCCTGGTTGTTGTGTTATGCAAAGGGGTAAATAACACTTCCTGATTCACTTTCTCCTCACCATTCATGATTTTATAGTCCTCTATCATATCCCCCCTTGGTCATTTCTTTTCCAGGCTGAACACTAGGTCCCCATCTTTTTAATCTCTCCTCATATGGAAGTTGTTCCATAACTCTAATCATTTTTGTTGTCCTTCTATGTACCTTTTCCAATTCTAATGTGTCTTTTTTTAAGATGGGGCAAACAAAACTGCATGCAGTATTCAAGGTGTGGGCATACCATGGATTTACACAGTGGTATTATAATATTTACTTATTATCTGTCCCTTTCCTTGTGGTTTTGTTAGCTTTTTTGACTGCTGTTGCACATTCAGGGGATGTTTTCAGAGATCCATGATGACCCCAAAGTCTCTTTCTTGAGTGGTAAACATTAATTTAGACCCCATCATTTTGTATGTATAATTGGGATTATGTTTTTCAATGTGCACTACTTTGCATTTATCAATACTGAATTTTATCTACCATTTTGTTACCAAGTCCCCCAGTTTTGTGAGATCCCTTTCTAACTCTTCTTTGGATTTGATTATCTTGAGTAGTTTTACATCATCTGCAAACTTTGCAAACTTTGCCACCTCACTGTCTACCCGCTTTACCAGATCATTTATGAATATGTTGAACAGCACTGGTCCCAGTAGAGATCCCAGTAGAGATCCCTTACTTCCCTCCATTGTGAAAACTGACCCTATCCCTTCTTTCCTATCTTTTAATTAGTTACTGATCCAGGAGAGGACCTTCCCTCTTATCCCAAGACTCCCTACTTTGCTTAAGAGCCTTTGGTGAGGAATCTTGTCAAAGGCTTTCTGAAAATCCAAGTACTCTCTGTCCACTAGATCAACCCTGTCCACATGCTTGTTGGCCCAGTGAAAGAATTCTAATAGTTTGGTGAGGCATGTTTTCCCTTTAAAAAAGCCATGTTGACTCTTCCCCCAAGAAATCGTGTTCATCTATGTGTCTGATAATTCTGTTCTTTACTATAGTTTCAACCAGTTTTCCTAGTACTGAAGTTAGGCTTCCTCGCCTGTAATTGCCAGGATTAGCTCTGGAGCCATTTATTAAAAATTGGTGGCATATTAGCTATCCCCCACTGAAGCAAAGCTCTGTGTAGGTCAAAAGCTTATCTCTTACACCAACAGAAGTTGGTCCAGTAAATATATTACCGCACCCTCCTTCTCTTTATCATATCCTGGGACCAATACGGCTACAACAACACTGCAAACGTGCCCATTTAAGTGATAGATAGATAGATAGATAGACCAATTGAACAGGTGGGCAGAGACATGATTAGACAGATGAATGGTGACAAGGCAGATTGACAGAGATGTAGATGTTTGCAATGTTGTTATAGCCATGTTGGTCCCAGGATATTAGAGGAATAAGGTGAGTGAGTTAGTATATTTTATTAGACCCACATATGTTGGTGAGGGAGACAAGTTTTTGCACTTAGAATCATAGAATCATAGAAGATTAGGGTTGGAAGGGACCTCAGGTGGTATCTAGTCAACCCCCTGCTCAAAGCAGAACCAACCCCAACTAAATCATCCCACCCAAGGCTTTGTCAAGCTGCACCTTAAAAAGCTCTATGGATGGAGATTTCACCACCTCCCTAGGTAACCCATTCTAGTGTTTCACCACCCCACCAGTAAAAAAGATTTTTGTTATATCCAAACTAGACCTCCTCCACTGCAACTTGAGATCATTGCTCCTTGTTGTGTCATCTACTACCATTGAGAACAGCCTAGCTCTATCCTCACTGGAACCCCCTTTCAGGTAGTTGAAGGCTGCTATCAGATCTCCCCTCATTCTTCTCTTCTGCAGACTAAACAAGCCTAGTTCCCTCAGCCTCACCTCATAAGTCTTGTGCTCCAGCCCCCTCATCATTTTTGTTGCCCTCTGCTGGACTCTCTCCAACTTGTCCACATCCTTTTTGTAATGGGAGGCCCAAAACTGGACACAATACTCCAAATGTGGCCTCACCAATGCCAAATAGAGGGGAATCGTATATTTTATAGATATATATGATGTCGTATATAGCACCATGTGCATCCCTTAGCCTCCGCTTCTATGTCACACCTAGTACACAGCATAGATACCCTGTTTTCCATGGTCTCGCACCTTGTGTTGTCATTTCTATTTGTAGAAAATTAGTTCAGAGTGGTTGGGCAGATCACTATTTCCACCTCACACTAATGATGGCATTGGACGGCCACTCTACATTCACTTTTCATGATCTAAAAGCCAGCAGATGTTAAAAGGAATTGGCGAATCAACACCAGTGATGACACTGCATTAAACTTGTGGTAGTGGCGGGGAGAACAAAATGTCTGGGGTCATTTTAGTCAGCATATATGTTGTGCGATCTGGAAAGCAATTTGGTGTATCACTAAAAAGGTGTTATTTCAGATCCCCATCTGATGTAAATCAGGTTCGCTCTGTTGATGTCAATGGGGAAGATTTTGAGTAGATATAAATGTGTGTAGCTCAGTTTGAATCAATGGAGTATGAGCCTCAGGTGACGTAAATAGACAGCTCAGATGAAGTCTTTACACTGGCAGAGGATCTGGAGGTAAACATCCAAAGGTTCTTTCCTTGTTAGACTAGTGGTTCCCCAACATTTTTATTTTGGGTGTAACTTTATAAGGCAATGAGCAATAGCATCTCATAAATCAGGCTCATCTCCCAGCTCCCCAGTGCCCCGACGCCTGCAAGCAAATCTGTGAGTCACTAACTTTGAATACTATAAAAACACATATAATGATGTATTGATGTCATGCCTCTTGCAGACACGGGCTCAGATCCTCCACTGGTGTCAATTGGCATCGTTCTCTTGACTTGCTGATCAACATTAGGTGAGGATCTGGCCTGCACTCTCGCTAACTCCAGGCATTTAAATATCCAGGCAACGCACAAGCCAGTGAAGCGCTGCTGGTTTAGTTCTGCTAGACCTGTGTGACTGCCCCAAATTCAGACTGATTTATTCATAGTGCAGTAAGAAGCTGTCAAGACAACACTGCTGTGCAAATATTCAATAAGGGGCAGTCACTAGAGTAGACTCAAAAAGCTAAAGGACTTTTAAGTTTCCATCCTTCTTGGTGGCTTTCTTATTACAATCGCACCATCTAGAGGCCACGGTGTGCCTAGCACAGTACAGACGTTCTTCTCCTGAAGAAACAATGAGAGTCCTGTAGCACCTTAAAGACTAACAAATTCCTGCAGGCATAAGCCTGTTTTTGCTGTTTACAGACTAACACGGCTACCCCTCTGGAACTTCTCCTGGAGGGTTTATTTAGGACAGACAGAACAAGATGCTCCGTGTCATAGAAGATCAGGCACACATGGCACAAGTTTCAGATCTCCAACAGCTATAAGAAGGTTCAGGGCCCTCAGACCTGTACACTTCCTTGGCAAAATCAGGGCCACGAGATGTAGGTGCAGAATGTGCTTCATTTCATCTCGAAGCAGGGCCAACCCCAACTAAAGCATCCCAGTCAGGGCTTTGTCAAGCAGGCCAGAGTACACCATACAAGGTAGCATTCATAATGAAGACCAAAGAAGGGAGTACACATCAGAGCTGGAATTTTCAAAGGGGCTTAAGGGATTTAGAGGCCCAGCTCCCATTGAAAGTCAGCGGGAGCTGGGAGTCAAAGGCCAGATTCTCCAAGCTATTTAGGCACCTAAAGATGCAGCTAGGTGCTCGGTGGCATTTACCCTGGTTAGGATCCCAGGAGCAGTTTGGTATAGGTATTTAAAAGGCCCACTCCCACTGATTTAAAAGGGAGTTGGGAACCTAAATTCCTTTTCAAATCTGACCCCTAACTCCTAATGATTTGCAGTGGTAGTTAGACACTTAGCCTACCCCGCCCGAGATGCCACGGACTAACTGTCCGTGTGCATCCCGCTGATGGCCAAGCACATTGTAGCAGGAAGTGAGAGCCTGAGACATGAGACCTAGCATAACAGGCCAGGTGTGAGGCCTGAGCCCTAAGCCAAAGTAATCATAGAATCATAGAAGATGATGGTTGGAAGGGACCTCAGCAGGTATCTAGTCCAACCTCCTGCTCAAAGGAGGACTAACCTCAGCTAAATCATCCCAGCCAGGATGGGATGGAGATTCCACCACCTCCCTAGGTAACCCATTCCAGTGCTTCACCACCCTCTTTTCCTAATATCCAACCTAGACCTCCTCCATTACAACTTGAGACCATTGCTCCTAGTTCTGTCATCTACTTCTAATGGTCAAGCCCCGCTGTTAGAAAGCAAAGTTAGGAGAAATCAGGCCGTGAATGCTGGCAGACTCACAGCAATGGGCAAACACACACATTCCTGAAAAAGCACTAGGTACAGATCACCCACGCAGACATATTCCAGAAAGGGACCAGAACATCCCAATAGACCAAAGATAATGAGGGCTTATTGACCCCTCAGAATGATATGATAGATAGAGGTGTTTTGGCCAAATCATCTGGTACAAGCTAAAAGGTGGTATCTTACCACGTCACTACATACGTCAGAGGGCACTACACAACTTGTTTGTATCAGTGTATAAAGGGGGGGTCTCAAAGGAATTGTCTTGGTCCAGCCGAAAGGGGAACGGAAAGTCCCACCGTTTATTGCACTGGTCCATTGTAACAAGCACACATATGTTAGTGGTTCTGCAGAGTCTGCGGGACACTAGGACCGTGCTTTGTCTACAATAAACCTGGTCTAGCATCTCCATTACCGAAATGGATCTCTGGTCTTATTGGATAATCCAATTGTGGAGTGGTGTCTCACTGCTCTGCGCAAAGCTGGGTCAGCATACACCCTGGGAGTGCACACATGCAGCCAAAAACTGACAACACACATTACAAGCTGATCATGCATGTCAGCCAGGTGATATGGACAGCTGATCCATGGCAGGCTGGTGAAGGGAAGATTCCCACCCCAGCTTGGCGTGAGCAAAATTTTTCTGTAGACAAGACCTAACTCTCCTCAGGGCAGGTCTACACTGCAAATTTGGTGGAGACGCTCTAGACCGATGGGAGAGAGCTCTCTGCCAGCTAAATAACGCTCTCACACTGTATATCTGTGAATGGTGAATAGATCAGGTGCTCGTGGATTGCACTCAAGTATATGCAGCATAAATCCTTCCTTTTCAACGACCAATAAAGCTCACAGTGGTGACTTCTTCTGTGAGCTCTTTGTCCATGTGCAGCAACTGAGGGGGGTCAAATGAGGGTATTTTTCATTATTTCACAGATGGGGAAAATGAGGCTGAGGGATGGGTTTGAGTAACACATGGAGACTCACGCAGTGCAGGGAGCATTTGGGAAAGGCTGAACTAGCGTGCTGGTCTCCAGCCTTCCATCACTGTACTTCAGCCAGGAGACAATCCTGACTTAGCAGAATGTGTTATATTATCTAGGGAAGTCTGTGAAATTCTGTAGAGCTCAGGTGTCCCCAGGGTGATGGGGAGCTGACGGTGGAGTACAAAACACTTCCCCTCATCTGATCAGTTTGAGCTGCAGTGCATGAACAAGGTGGGTAGGAGTAAAGGCAGCTGGATGGTGATCGAAAGAGATTCCAACTGATGTAGTTATCTACCAACTTTGCCAGTCTTTGGTTTTGAAGTGGCAGATTCTCTTTTACAATACTTCACGCCACTCCAGCAGTGTAAGGGGTCCATACAATGGAAATGATTCAAAGTGATCACACAGACTTTAAGTCCCCTTTGACACTGCTACAGTGGTTGAAAGTGACCTTCTTGGAAATAAGAATCAGGTATGAAATCTTTCTGTAACAAATATAAGTCTAGGTGTGGGAAAAGCAAAATATACCACCTTACAAAGTGCCATTAATCAGCAGCCAGATCTATTGTGCATTCTCTAGAGAGAAATAGACTGTGAATGAAGGGAATTTAAATTGGCAAGCTCCATCAACAGATCTGGTAAGTTAGATCCACTTGCCAGATACTGCTGGAATTGTAATTCAAAGTAACTGTATAAGGAAATAGCTTCTCCTTTCTTGGTAATAGGAGATACCTGAAAAGCCTCCCGCTGTTCCAAAAGTTTGCCTCATTGTTTACCCACTGTCCTGTACTGGAAGAATGGTTATAACTCATCCCTCTGTTTCAATGTAGGATATAGTCTAGGAGGAACAAAAGGAAATAGGGTTGGACTTAATGAATTCTGCCAGTCTTACATTTCTACGATTCAGACATGCTTCAGAGAGAAAAAACGGAAACTGAATCCCTGTTCTTTTTTATGTTTATGAAAATCCAAAATTACTCTATGAAAATATTGTTTGCTAAAGTCTCCATTTCATCAACTGAGAGAGAACTACACAATAATTATTATCTGAAGGAGAACTGTAAGAGCTGGGTACCTGATCACCCAACTTCCACCGAATGTTACTGAGAGCTGGGTAGACCCTTTTGAAAATACCAGGCTACAACAACGATCACCCATTTATTCTTCCCGCCATAAACTGACGTCTTTCTCAGTTCAGGGGGCAATGGCCTTTGCAGAATGTGGCAAAAGTACGTGCAATAGTGGGGTGGGTTAGAGGTTGTTTCTTAAGCATTTGGCATTGAATAGCGCTTGGAACATGATTCCTAAATATTGTTCTGGTCTCTCCTAGACTGTCAGCTTTGAGTGAAGCTGACCCAGGGGAGGTGAGTGGAAGAGGGGGATTGTACATCTGCACTGTACATCCGGGAAGCTGTATCTTTGTTGTTTGTTTCTACTGGCTTGTCTGTCTTGTCGTTTAGATTGTAACCTCTTTGGAGTAGGGATGGCTTCTATGCTATGTTTTTCCAGTGCTTAGTACAAACTGTTTCCCAACCATCGGCGGGACCTTAAGATTCTACCATAAGACACAAAAGAAATAACCAATAGAAATGTTAGTTTCCAGTGTAGTTTCCACGTTGCTGAGAATTTGAGGTATGCTTTTCAAAATGGACTAAGTGGCGCTGGCCAAAAAACAAGATTTCCATTTTGTGGAAAATGTCCCGGCTTCACACTTTGTTTTTATTCCAATATGGCACAAAAATGAGTCCCTTTGGGTCCCCTACATCTCAAATAAGTGCCCCAACCCCCAGGCTAGAGAGCTGATATTTTCCAGGTTTTTGGTTGAATCAGATATTCCATGTTGGATCTGAAACACCACCCTGATGAGATTTTCAGCTAAACCTAGTGTGTTTCTGTGAAATACTTCAATTTTAACAAAACGGTATTTTTCAAAGGGAAGCAGTTTTGTCACTCTTTTTTTGACCAGCTCCAGGTCTAAGGAACACAAGCCCCTATGAAGGTCAGAAGATTGTAAGTGATTTAGGAGTAGAAATCCTGTTAACTTTCAGTGGGACTTCTGCAAAAACTGCCACTCTGTGGGGAGCAGAAAGAAAAGTTATCTCCCAAGGTGAGGCATGAAGAGAATAGACTTAATAACAAGGCTTTCTCATGAGTGGGTGGAGTGGGGTTCATGGGCTAAATCAGCAAGAGAGAAAAGACACCATAGGGTCAGCCACCCCAGTGCATCCTCATGGGCCTTAGAAAAATGATGAGTGGAGATCCCATCTCTACTGTGGAGGTGGAGAGATGCATAAGGCAGGACAGTGTTGAGCAGCACCCATTTTCTCGTCTCTTCTCATAGTTTTAGTACCAGATATCTGCGGTCTGCACCTTCCATCCAAATGTGTGTTCAACATGTTAAAATGCCTTATGACCTCTCATGTCTTGACAGATGGATGTCATGGCTGGGACAGAAATAAGAAACCAAACCAGCGTGCAGGAGTTCATACTCTTGGGCTTTCCCTGCACTTGGTATTTCCAGATGTCCCTTGCTGGGGTGTTTTCTGTTATGTACTTCCTGATGATCATGGGGAACGTGTCCATCATAGCTGTAGTGAGGACACACCGATGCATGCGCACCTCCATGTACTTCTTCCTCTGCAATCTCTCCTTCCTGGAGATCTGGCTGACCACAACATGTGTCCCTAAGGCTATTGCTGTCATGGTAGGCACGAGCCAAACCATCTCTTCCACTGGCTGCCTCCTGCAATAGTTTGTTCTCCTCTCCTTGGGGGCCACAGAATGTTTCCTCCTGGCTGTCATGGCCTATGACTGCTATCTGGCCATATGCCACCCACTGCGCTACAGCTCCCTCATGAACGGCACCTTCTCTGCTCAGCTGGCCTTCCTCTCTTGGCTGTGTAGATTCCTCGCTATCTCAGTTCTGGCAGTACTGATAAGCAGGTTGTCTCTCTGTGGCCCTAACGTCATCAATCATTTCCTTTGTGACATAGATTCCTGGATAGCGCTCTCCTGCATGGACACGTGCTTCATTGAGCTGGCAATGTTCATTGACTCATTCATTGTTGTCATGATCTCATGTGTCATAACTCTGGTCTCCTACATTTACATTATCACCACCATCTTGAGAATCCCATCAGCCCAAGGCCGGCAAAAGGCCTTTTCCACTTGCTCTGCCCATCTCACCGTCATGACTATTTGGTACAGCACCGGCATTTTTCTGTATGTCAAGCCTTCTGCACAGAACTCACTGGATTTGAACAAAACAATCAACGTCTTTAACACTATTGTAACTCCACTATTAAACCCATTTATTTACACTCTAAGAAACAAATAGGTGAAGGAAGCCTTGGGAAACACAGTCAGAAGAATGTTAAGTGGCTTTCAAACACCCGGGATATAGTAGAAATATCATCAAAAGGACCAGAAGTTTAATTACAATGTCCTAAAGGTCACTGATATAGCTGAATATGAGGCAGAAGGATTAAGTCATAGATTTTCAAAAGACAGCAAAGTCCTTTTCTCTTGCAATTGCATTTGGATGCCAACATCCTCAATCCCAAACCTGAATGTAACACTTCCTTCATGCACTCCACCATGATTTTGTTTTACAGTTTCTTATAATTACTATAACAACCTGATATTGACGCACAGATGAACTCAAGTGAGAGAAGCCATATTTTTTATGCTGAATATTCCAAGTTGTTAGGTTTGAATGTCACTTTCCAGGATTTGTATCATGCCTAAGGGAGTTTGGGTCCCAGCTCCCATTGAATGTTGTAGGCCTTGCTGGGGCCCTCATCATGGGTAAAAATATGAACCAAAATAGGCCATGTCAGAATATCAACTAACGAAATAAGCACATTCCTGTCCTGAGAGGATGGTGCTGGGACACACAGATCTCTTAAGTAAATATATAAATGCATTGCTAATAGAGTGGTAGAGGAACACACAAACACCTTGTAAAGATAAGGGTGAGATGACAGAATAATGGATGAGGATGTATGGTTTGAACTACAAGGAACAAGAAATATAACAACATATGAGTTTAATACGTAACTTGTGTCAAAGGCTAAGAGTGTGTAAGTGTGATAGGAGGGATAACTTTGTATTGGCCTAGGGGACAACATTATGTTGACTTGTCATGGGCATACATGTGTTAGTGAACCTGGAGCTTGGTGTGCGGGGCACTAGTACCGTGTATTGTTGACAATAAACCTGGCTGAGCCTTTGCCACCAAATCGCGCATGTGGTCTTTTTTTATCGCAGTCTGCTGAATCAAAAAGGTGCAAGCCACACTGGTGCACCTAACACCAGAGCTCCGGCACAGCATACGAGAAAAGCACAGACCCACACCCACACTGACAACAGACGTCAGATGACATTTCATGGTGGCATTTCAAAGCAGTCTGTAGGAATTAGTTGCCCAAATCCCATTGAAATTAAGTAAATGTTAGGTGGCTCACTTCCTTAGGCTCCTGAGGCACTGTCCCAGATTGAGGTGTCAATAAAGGAGGTTTTGAAACAAATTGGTAAATTAAGCAGATGTTATTCACCCAAGAGTTCTGAAAGAACTCAAATATAAAATTGCAGAGCATCTAACTGCAGTTTATAAACTATTTCTTAGGTAATTTTATGTCAATTTTTCAAAAAGGCTCCAGAGGCAGTCATGAAAATTACAGGCCAGTGAGCCAGCTTCAGTACAGATTGAGTTGAACTATAGTAGAGAACAGAATGATCAGACAGATAGATTAACATAATATGTTGAGGAAGAATCAAAACTGCTTTCCTACAGGGAAATCATGCCTCACTAGTCTTTTAGAATTTTTTGATGTGGTCAACAAACACATGGACTAGGGTGATCCAGTGGATAGAGTGTACTTGGATTTTCAGAAAGCCTTTGACAAGGTTCCTCACCAAAGGCTCGTGAAGAGTCACGGGAAAAGGGGAAAGGTCCTCCCATGGATTAGTAACTGGTAAAAATATAGGAAACAAAGGGTATGAAGAAATTATCAATTTTCAAATGGGAGAGAGATAAACAGCAGGGTTCCCCAAGGATCTGTATTGGGATCTGGGCTGTTCAAAATATTTATAAATGATCTGTAAAAAGGGGTAAAGAGTGAGGTGGAAAATTTTGCAGACAGTACAAAATTACTCAAATTAGTTAAAGTTTACAATGGGATTTCACAAAACTGAGTGATGGGAGAACAAAAAAGGCAGATTAAATTCCATGTTGGTAGACACAATGTAATGCACATTAGGAAATATGATCCCAATTATACACACAAAATTATGGTGTCTAAAAAAGATCTTACCACTCAAGAATGAGGTTTTTGGACTTATCGTGTATAGCTCTCTGAAAACATCTACTAATTTCCTAATGAGTCCTAACACTCTGTTTTCAGAAAACAATGAGTGTGTTTAATCATTAGAACAATTTTCTAAGGTCCCTGGTGGATTGTCCAGCAGTGGAGCAATTTTTAAATCTAGAGTGGATTTTTTTTTTAAAGCTCTGCTCTAGGAATTATTTTGGGGATATTCTCTGGTTATACGGGACATTCTGTGTTATACGGGAGGCCAGATTAGACAATCACAATGTCCCCTTCTGGCACCGGAATATATAAATTTATGAGTTTATGAAATGGTGCTTTTCACTGTTAGAGGAGTGCTCTCTGTCTGTATATCTCTAACTGGTGAATAGATCAGGTGCTAGAGGATTGCGCTCAAGTATATGCAGTATAAATCCATGCTTTTCTAGGACAAATAAAACTCAAAGTCGTTCCTTCTTCTGTGAGCGTTTTATCTGTGCCCAGCAACTGGGAGAGGCTAAAATGATGACATTTGTCATTATTTCACAGAAGGAGAAAATGAGGCAGAAGGAGGGTCTTAAGTAAGACAATGAAGTTCACAAAGTGTAGAAAAGGTAGGACTTGTGTGCTGCTTTCCTGTGTGCTAGTACTGATGCTTTAACCAGGGCTTGATTTAGCTGAATGTGTTACACCCTCTAGGGAAGTCTGTGAAATCCTGTTGAGATCAAATATCTCCAGGGTGATGGGGAGCTGAGAGGGAGTAGAAAACAGTCCTCCGCAGGCGATCATTTTGAGCTGCTATTCATGAGCAAGCTAGGTAGGTGTCAAGACAGATGGATGGTGATGGAAAGAGATTCTAACCGATGTAGATATCTATACACTTTGCCCGCCTTTTGGTTCTGAAGTGGCAGATTCCCATTTATTCTGACAACAATTCACACCACTCTAGCAGCATAAAGGGTCCATAAAATGGAAGTAATTTTAATTTTCACACAGATCACAAATCCCCTTAACATTGCTGAGAATCAGGTAAGAAATATTCCTATCATTTATATATATATCGGTTTAGGAAAAGCAGGACATACCATCGTGCAATGCACCATTTACCAGCAGCCGAGATATTGTGTGTGTTCTGGAGAGAAAAAATTATGGAGGGAGTTTATACTGATAATCTCCATCTGCAGACCTGGTAAATTAGAGCCACTTGCCAGCTACCACTGGAACTGGAATTGATATCAACTGTACTGTGAAATAGCTTCACTTTTCTTTGGACTGGTCTACGCTGACGGCGGCAGTCGACAGGAGATACGCAAGCTACATAGAGTTGACTGCGTATCTCCCATCGACTTGCTAGATTTTACTTACTGCGGCGTCCTCACTACGCTGCGCTGAGGGGAAATGCCCTCTGGTCAACGCTGTGTTACTCCTCTTGTGGGGGTGGATTTATGACCTCGACTGGAGGGCACTTCTGGGATCGATTGAGCAGGTCTCCACTGCCCACTCAATCGACTCCATGACATCGATCCAATAGTGCCTCCGCCAGTTTAGACATACCCTTGGTAATTTGACCTACCTGAAAATCTCTCCTGCCATCCTGAAGGTTTGCCTCATTGAGGCATCACTGGATCACTACTGGGAGAATGGCTATAACTCATCCTTCTTTTTAATATAGTGTATAGTCTACGAGGAACAAAAGGAAATAGGATTTTGTTTTGTTATATTGTGTAACTAATAGAGCCAACTGATTTTTTTTTTCATCAAGTGTTTAGACAAATATAAAAATATTTTCATTTTCCTCAAGAATTTCAATAGGTTTCCTTTTGGTTTTCCTCAAAAAGCAATATTCTTTTGGTTAACTAAAAATGTTTACTTTTACATAAATCAAAATATTTCATTGACAGGCTTATTGGCCTAGTGGATGGGGGAAGGGGTCGATGTAAGGAAGGCTTCTGACACAAAATGACATTCTTGACAAATCTGACCATTTGGTCTGAAATCAACATGATGAAATTCAAACTGGGAGGGCATCTCTAGTGGGGGTCTGCAAGGGAGAATCCTTGCCCCAGTACTATCCAATATTTTCATTAATGACTTGGATAATGGAGTGGAAAGTATGCTTAATAAAACTGCAGATGACACCAAGCTGGGCGGGATAGCAAGCACTTTGGAGGACAGAATTAGAATTCAAAAGAACCGTGACAAATGTGAGAATTGGTCCATAATCATCAAGATGAAATTCAAGAAAGACAAGTGCAAAGCACTTCCCTTAGGAAGGAAAAATGAAATGCACAATTACAAGAAGGGGGATAAGTGGGTAGGTGGTAGTAATAATGAAAAGGATCTGGGGGTTACAATGCATCACAAATTGAATGAGAGTCAACAATGTGATGCAGAGAGTAAAAGGCTGACATCATTCTGGGGTGTATAAACAGGAGTGTGGTATGTACGACACAGGAGGTATTTGTCGCACTCTACTTTGCACTGGGAAGGTCTCAGCTGGAGTATTGTCTCCAATTCTGCGAGCCACGTTACAGGAAAGATGTGGACAAACTGGACAGAGTCCGGAGGAGAGCAACAAAAATGCTGAAAGGTTTAGAAACTTGCCCTATGAGGAAAGGTTAAAAAAAACTTGGGCCAATTTAATCATGAGAAGAGAAGATTTGGAAATTTTATAACAATCATCCGATATGTTAAGGGTTATTATCATGAGGATAGGAATCACCATATTCACTGAAGTTAGGACAGGAAATAATGGGCTTAATCTGCAGCAACAGAGATTTAGGTTACATTTTAGGAAAAACTTTCTAACCCTATGGGGAGTTTAGCTCTGGAAAGGTTCCAAGTGAGGTGTGGAATCCCCATCACTGGATTTGTTTAAATGGATTTGAGCTGTCAGGTATAGCCTACAGTTTTGTCCTACTGTAACACCAGGGACTCGACTTATGATTTCTCGATGTTCCTTTCAGTCTTACATTTCTATGACTGAGATACCGGAAAATGAAGATTTCTGTTTCTGAAAATCCCAAATTGTTTTATGCAAATATGTTTTCCTAAAGTCTCCATTTCATCAAAAAGACAGTTAGATAGATAGATAGATAGATATGAACAGCCATACTGAGTGAGACCAATGGCTCACCTAGCTCACTATCCTGTCTTCTGATAGTGGCCAGTGTCTGATGCTTCAGACAGAATGAACAGAACAGAGCAATTTCGAGTTATCCATCCCGTGTTGTCCTGTCCCAGCTTCGGGCAGCTGGAGGATTGAAGACATATATAGTGGAAATCAGGACACAGGACACAAAAGAGGCAATCTGAACTATTTTGTTCTGTGCCCAGTTGTCTCTCTGATTTGGACAGATCACGTCAAATCCTTGACTTAGTATGAGAATGAACTGAAATTAAACTCCAGAGAATAGACATAGCAGCTGGGATTTTCAAAGACGCATACGGGCGTTAATCACCCAACTTCCACTGAATGTTACTGAGAGCTGGTACCTGACTGCCTTAGACCCCTTTGAAAAAACTGAGCTACAACAGTGATTATCCATCTATTCCTCATGCCATAAACTGACGTCTCTCTCAGTTCAGGGAACAATGACCAATGGCCTTTGTAGAATGTGGCAAAAATACATGCAATGGTGGGGTGGGTTATAGGTTGCTTTTTAAGCATTTGGCATTGAACAGTGTTTGGAACATGATTCCTAAATATTGATCTGGTCTAGCCTAGATTGTAAGCTTTGTGTGCAGCTGAGTCCAGGCAAAGTGAGTGGAGGAGGGGGGTTGTTTTGCAAAACAGAAACTGGGAAGACATTGCACTGTACGTCTGGGAAGCTGCATCATTGTTGTTTGTTTCTACTGGCTTGTCTGGCTTGTAGTTTAGACTGTAAACTGTTTGGAGTAGGGATGGGTTCTATGCTGTGTTTTTCTAGTGCTTAGTGCAACAGTTTCCCAACCATAGGTGAAACATTAAGATTGTACCAGAAGACACGGAAGAAATAATAAACAGAATTGCTAGTTTCTAATGTTGTATCCTTGTTGCTGAGGTGGGGTTTTCAAAAGGGACTAAGCAGGGCTGCCCAGAAACAAGAATTCAATTTTGTGGAAAAGGTCATGTCTTCACACTTTGTTTTCATTCCAATGTGGAAGAAAAATGAGACTCAAACGTGGGTCCCTTAGATGCCAAATAAGTGCCTTAACCCGCAGGCTAGAGAACTAATTTTTTTCAGGGTTTTTGTTTAATCGGATATTCCATGCTGGATCTGAGACACCACCCCGATGAGATTTTCAGCTAAACCTAGTGTGTTTCTGTGAAAAATTTCAGTTTTAACAAAACGGTATTTTTCAAAGGGAAACAGTATTGTTGACTTTGTTTTGACTTGCTCTAGGCGTAAGTAACACAAGTCCCATTGAAGGTCAGAAAAGTGTAAGTGATTGAGGAGTAGAAATCCTGTCAATTTTCAAAGCTACTTGTGCAAAAACTCCCTCTCTGTTCAGAGCAGAGAGCAAAATTATCTTCCAACGTGAGACATGAAGAAAGAATGGGCTTAAGAATGAGGTTTTCTCACATGCGGGTGGAGTGGGTTGATGGGCTAGATCATGAAGACATGAAAGATAATAAAGGGTCAACCACCCCTTTGCATCTTCCTGGGCCTTAGGGGAATGGTGAGTGAACCGCTCATCTCTACTGTGGAGATGGAAAGATGAAAAAGGCAGGATGGTGTAGCGGAATAGCCATTCTCCCTTCTCTTCCCTTAGACTTAGTACCCTCTAGGGGCTGCACTTCTGCGCATCCAAGTCTCTATGCCCAGCATGTTGAAATGCCTTATGATCTCTCGTGTCTTGACAGATGGACGTCATGGCTGGGACAGAAATAAGAAACAAAACCAACGTGCAGAAATTCGTTCTCCTGGGCTTTCCTGGCACTTGGTATTTCCGGATGTCCCTTGCTGGGGCGTTTTCTGTGATGTACGTCCTGATGATCACCGGGAATGTCTCCATCATTGCCCTAGTGAGGACACAACCACACCTGCACACCCACATGTATTTCTTCCTCTGCAATCTCTCCTTCCTGGAGATCTGGTACACCACAGCATGTGTCCCCAAGGCTATTGGTGTCATCCTGGGTACAAACCAAACTATCTCTTTCACTGTCTGTCTCCTGCAATTGTTTGTTCTCCTCTCCTTGGGGGCCACAGAATGTTTTCTCCTAGCTGCGATGGCCTATGACCGCTATCTGGCCATATGCCACCCACTGCGCTACAGCTCCCTCATGAACGGCACCTTCTCTGCTCAGCTGACCTTCCTCTCTTGGCTGTGTGGGTTCCTGGCTATCTCTGTGCTGGTGTCGCTAATATCCAGGTTGTTGTTCTGTGGCCCTAACGTCATCAATCATTTCCTTTGTAACATAGATTCCTGGATAGCGCTCTCCTGCACTGACACACGCCTCATTGAGCTGGCAACGTTCATCGACTCATTCATTGTTATCATGATCTCATGTGTCATAACCCTGGTCTCCTACATTTACATTATCGCCACCATCCTGAGACTCCCATCAGCCCAAGGCCATCAAAAGGCCTTTTCCACTTGCTCTGCCCATCTCACCGTCGTGACTATCTGGTACAGCTCCGCCATTTTTCTGTTTGTCAAGCCTTCTGCAAAGGATACATTAGATTTGAACGAAACAGTCAACATCTTTAACACTATTGTCACTCCTCTACTAAACCCTTGCATTTACACTCTAAGAAACAAAGAGGTGAAGGAAGCCTTGGGAAAGACAGTTAGGGGAATGTTATGCGATTTTAGAAAAGCCAGGGTCTAGTAGAAATGTTATCAAAAGGACAGAGCTTTAATTACAATGTCCTGAAGGCAATTGATATAGCTAAATATGAGGCAAAAGGATTAAGCCTTGGGTTTTTCAAGGGACAGCCAATTCCTTTTCTCTTGCAATGGCACTTGGACACCTACACCCTACACCAAAACCTAATGTAATACTTCCTTTGTGCACGCCATTCTCTCTTTGTTTTACAGCGTTCACCATTTACTAGAAGAACCTGCTATTCACTCACAGAAGGTCTCAAGTGGGAAGAGGTAAATTTTGTTATGCTAGAGATTCCAAGATCATAGAATCATAGAATATTAGAGTTGGAAGGTGTAGGAGAGTAAAGAGTTAAAAGCTGGACAAGTAGTCAGGCCTAAACTACAGGGAACAGGTTCAAGGCAAGGGCAAACCTTGTTTCTGCTAATTGGTGTGAATTTTAGTTAGAGTCTGTTCTCTCTCTTCTTTTCCTCCCTTCCTGGCCATCTGTGCTGGGAATAAGGCTAATAAAACCATTATCACCATTCCTGCATAAGCCTTGGTGGGAAGCAAACATTATTTTCCTTCTCCCCGTGGCATGCCTCTACTTCAAAGAATGTCAGTGTAAAATTGATAGGTTTTAAGGTGATGTGCCTGACCTCTATATAGTAATCCTGTAAACAACAAACAGGGGCGGGTATAATTATATTCATCATGTAGTTGTTAATATTCATTTTATAGGTGTCAGTGTAACCAAATAAGGGTCTATGGGGAGTTCCTGGAAATGTATACATTTACATACTGTTATGGATAAAAGAATTGTAAAGTAACCCCCTCATTGCTCACTCGCGGCATCGAGTTGGAACAAGCAGGCAATAAATGGTTCTGTTCCCCAATCTGCCCCAGGGACAACCTGTTTGGTTACTTCTAACAGAAGGGACCTCAGCAGGTCATCTAGTCGAACCCCCTGCTCAAACAGGACTAACCTCAGCTAAATCATTCCAGCCAGGGCTTTATCAAGCTGCAGCTTAAAAGCCTCTAAAGATGGAGATTCCACCACCTCCCTAGGTAACCCATTCCAGTGCTTCACAACACTCCATGCTAGATTTGAATGTTTCTTCGCAAGATCTCTGTGGATTGATGCATTGTTAAATACGTTATGCCCAAGGAAGTTAGGTTCCCAGCTCCCATTGGGTGTTTTAGGCCTTGCTGGAGCCCTTGGCATAGCTAAGATTATGAAACTAGTTTAATGGAAATTACAAGATACGGTCACAAAAGTGAAATTAAAAAACTGCACGGAAACTTTTTAAAAACACCATAATACAGGCTCAAATTAAAAGTATACTCCAAATTAAAAACAAAACAAAACAACAACAACATAGTAAGAGGACCTAAAAAATGCAACCATGGCTAAACAACAAAGTAAAAAAAGCCGTAAGAGGCAAAAAGTCATCGTTTAAAAATAGAAACTTAAATCCTACTGAGGAAAATAGAAAAGAGAATCAACTCTGGAAAGTCATTTGTGAAAGTATAATTTGGCAGGCTCACAAAGAATTTGAAGAGCAACTTGCCAAATACTCAAAGACTAATAGCAAAAATAAATTAAGCCCAGCAGAAGCATGAAGCCTGCTAAACATTCAGTGGGGCCACTAGATGATCGACATGTTACAGGAGCATTCAAGGAAGGTAAGGCCATTGCAGAGAAGGTAAATGAATTCTTTGCATCAATCTTCATTTTAGAGGAGGTGAGGGAGTTTTCCACACCTGAGCCATTTTTTTCAAGGGACAAATCTGAGGAACTTTCCCAGATTGAGGTGTCAGTAGAGGAGATGTTGGAACAAATTACTAAATTAAATGGTAATACATTTCCAGGATTAGATGGGATACGCCCTAGAGTTCAGAAGGGATGCAACCCCATGCTCCAAGTCTCCCTTGACTCCGATTGCCCGGAGTTGGGAGTGAATGACACGGGATGGGTCACTCGATTGCCAGTTCTGTACATTCCCTCTGAAGCACCTGGCATTGGCCACTGTCGGAAGATAGGATACTGGGCTAGATGGACCATTGGGCTGCTCCAGTATGGCCGTTCTGATGTTCTTATGTTCTTAACCAAAGTAGGCCTCGTCAGAATGTCAGCTAACCAATAAGCACGTTCCTGACCTGAAATCATGTTACGGGAAAACTCAGAACACTTAAGTAATTATATAAACAAATTCCTACAGGGTGGTAGAGGAACACACTGACGCCTTGCAAAGATCAGGACAAGATGACAGGATAATAGAAGAGAATTTTTTGTTAGGACTACAAGGTACAAGGGCAGTAACATGTGGATGTAATACATAATTTGTTTGTGTCCCTGTATAAAAGGATAAAAGTGTATAAAAGTAATAGGAAGGACAACTTTGTATTGGCCGAGGGGACAACATTATATTGATTGAGCCAACACCTTGTCACGGGCATACATGTGTTAGTGAACCCAGAGCTTCGTATGTGTTTTGTTGACTAAAAACAAGCTGAGCCTTCACCACCAAACTGAGCGTGCGGTCTTTTTTTATCAGTAACGTCAAAGTCTGTGGAATCAACCAGCTGCAAGCTACCCTGGTGCAGGTGACACCAGAGCGCCCATACCGGCACCGCTATGGGAAAAGCACAGACACACAGAAGCACAGATGTCAGTTCTAGTTTCATGGTGGCATTTTCAAAGCAGCCTGTGGGAGTTAATTGCCCAACTCCCATTGAATCTGAATAGATGTTAGGTAGCAAACTTCTCTAGGCTTCTGAAGAACTGTCCCACAGTGAGGTGTCAATAGAGAAGGTTTTGGAGCAAATCAATACATTAACCAGCACCAGATATTGCTCACACAAGAGTTCTGATGAAGGTCAAATATGAAATTTCCAGACCTACTAATTGTGACATTTAAACTATTGCTTAAATCGGCCTCTGTACCAGATGCTGGTGGCTAGCTAACATAATGTTAATTCTTCAAAAAGGCCCAGAGGTGACCCTGGTAATCCCAGGCCAGTAATCCTGCTTCAGGACCAGGCAATTTGGTTGAAACTATAGTACAGGGGTGGCCAACCAGTCAGAGAGGAAGAGCCACATTTATCTTACCCTCCGCTGAAAATTCGTGCTGATCCGTCAATTTTGGCGGCAGCTAGTCAATTTCACTTTTCAGTTCCCCCTCCTTTCTTACCCTCCCCCGACAGTTCCCGTTGATCCATCAATTTCCGCGGCAGCTGGTCAATTTCACATTTTAAAGTAAAAACTTTTTGGCGCCCCATACAATGCACGGATACGCATTTCTATGGTCAAAGAGCTGCATGCGGCTCGCAAGAGCCGCATTTGTATGAGCAATTTTTTGTTCTCCTCTCCTTGGGGCCACAGAATGTTTCCTCCTGTCCGTCATGGCCTATGACCACTATCTGGCCATAAGCCACTCACTGCGCTACAGCTCCCTCATGAACGGCACCTTCTCTGCTCAGCTGGCCTTTCTCTCATGGCTATGTGGGTTCCTGGCTATCTCTGTGCTGGCAGCTTTAATATCCAGTTTGTCTTTCTGTGGCCCTAACGTCATCAATCATTTCCTTTGCGACACTGATTCCTGGACAGCTCTTTCCTGCACGGACACGCACCTCGTTGAGCTGGCAACGTTCATTGTCTCGATTGTTGTTGTTGTGGTCTCATGCGTGATAACGCTGATCTCCTACATTTACATCATCTCCACCATCTTGAGAATCCCATCTGCTCAAGGCTGGCAAAAGGCCTTTTCCACTTGCTCTGCCCATCTCACCGTCATGACTATCTGGTACGGCACTGACATTTTTCTCTATGTCAAGCCTTCTGCTCAGAACTCATTGGATTTGAACAAAACAATCAACATTTTTAACACCATTGTAACTCCACTATTAAACTCTTTCATTTACACTTTAAGAAACAAAGAGGTGAAAGAAGCCTTGGGAAAGGCATTGAGTAGGATATGAAATGGTTTTCAAACACCCTGTATTTAGCAGAATTGTAATCAAAAGGACCAAAATTTTAAATAAATGTCTGAAAATCATTGATATAGTTGAGTATGAGACAAAAGGATTGGCAGTGATTTTCAAGGATAGTCTTTTCTCTTGCAATGGCAGTTGGACACCTACATCCTACCCTAAACCCTAATGTAATGTATCCTTATCATGTGCCATTGTGTCTTTGTTTTACAGCTTTCCTCATTTGCTATCACAAACTGCTATTCACTTACAGATTAGCTCAAGTGGGAGGAGGCAATTTGTTTTATGCTGAAGATTCCAAGGTGTTAGCTTTGAACGTCACTTAGCAGGATCTCTGTGTATGAGCCCATTGTTCCCAACCCCCTTTGAATGTTGGATCTAAATTCACGATTTTCCGTTTTTGCATTTTCAAAGCTGCCTGAGGGAATTAGTTGCCAAAAACGTATTGAATTTCAATAGAATTTAGGTTTCTAACTTCCTTAGCTCTTTTGAAATTCCCTCTTCCATACTTGGGCTCCCCTACTTGTGTTTACTATATAAACTTTGTTTTCCAGTAGTGGACTCTTGCATGATGTCATGGAACTTCAAGGAAGAAGGCCATACTAATTAAGAAAACTGACCTGGTTTACAGGGGAAGTGAAGGCAGCTATAAAAAATGACAAGTGAAAGAAAGGGGAAGTTGATAGCAATGAGTATAAATCAAAAGTTAGGAATTGTAGAAAATTGATAAGGGAAGAAAAGGGACACAATGAGAAATCTATGGCCAGCAGAGTTAAGGACAATAATAGATTTTTTGTTTGTGTGTTCGTTTAAATATATTAGAAACAAAAAGGATCCTGACAATGGTATTGTCTCTTTCTAGATAGAAATTATATAATTATCATAAATAATGGAGAAAATGTAGAAATGTTCAATAAATATTTCTGTTCTGTGTTTGGGGAAAAGCAGATTATATAGTCTTATCATATGGTGATGATAACACTCTTTCCCTTCCACTAATATTTCAGGAGGATGCTAAATGGCAGATCCTGATAACTTGCATCAAAGGGGTTTAAAAGAGCTGGCTGAGGACTCATAATATTGATTTTCAGTAAGTCTCAGGGCCCTGGGTGTTTTCTAGAAGATTGGAAGAAAGCTCCTGTTGTGTCAAATTTAAAAAGGGTAAATGGGACATCCTGGGTAATTATAGACCAATCAACATGACTGATCTCAGGCAAGACAATGAAGCGGTTGATATGGGACTTAATTAATAACGACTTAAAGGAGGGTGGTGTAATTAATTAATTAGCATGGTTTTATGGCAAATAGATCCTGTCAAGCTAATTTAAATTTTGTGTGTGTGTGTATGATGACATTCCGTATTTGGTTAGCAAAGGTAATATTGTCAATGTAATACACTTAGACTTTTCTAAAGCATTTGACTTCATACTGCAAGACACTTTGCTTAAAACAAACTAGAATAATGTAACCTTAACATGGCTAACAAATGGACTGAAAATTGGCTAACTGAGAGGTATCAAAGTGTAACTGTAAATGGGGAATTGACAGGTAGTGGGTGTGTTTCTCGTGAGGTCCTCACGGCAATCACTTCTTACCCCTACTTTATTTAATGTTTTCGTTAGTGACTTGGAAGAAAACAGAGTGGGAAAGTATGTGGATGACTGAAAAGTCGGGGGACTGGTCAACAAAAAAAAGATGTGCTGAGAAAGCTGTCAACAGACTGGAGTGGGAATAGCTCAGACAGATATTTGTAAGATTTGGTTTTGGAAATCAGTTTTCTAAGAGCACATTAGTCCTGAATACTCAACATGCAGCATATGCTTTGGGTAATGGTCATCAATCTCCATCTTTTAATTAGTTTAGGGGGAGAAGAATGGATTGTCTCTTATCCCCCCGCCTGCTTTGGCACTTGAGCCATTTGCAATAAATGTGAAAAATAGCCCCTTGGTAAAGGAGATCAAAGCTTCTTCTAGCATACAATACAAAATAGCTTTGTATGCTGCCCATGTCTTCTTATAATTGGAAAGTTCCAGAGGGGTAGCTGTGTTAGTCTGTACACTTCAAAGAGAAACTGCTGAGCTTGAAATCATCTTCAAACTTGACACAATCAAACTGGGTCTGAATCGGGACTTGGAATGGTTATCTCATTACAAGAAGTAATTGCCTCTGATCAAACATTCTCACCTCCTACTCAATAGTTGTGAATAGGCCTCAAGTACTCTACTGAATGGACCTGGCTTTCATCCACCTCCCCCATTGTTGTTACTTCCCTTGGATATGTTTATATATGCCTATGTGTTTTCTATTCCTTACATCTGACTAAGTGAGTTACAGCCCACAAAAGCTTATGCTTGCAGAAATTAAATGTGTTAGTCTTTAAAGTGCTAGAGAACTCTCGGGTTGTTTTTTGTTTTGTTTTTTGTTTTGTTATAATTGGAAGATTCAGAAGCCTTGTTCATTGTTAAAACTGACTTTGGAAATTGGAGGGGTATCAGGCTTCCAAATGAACTCTGATAAATGTGAAATTTTAGTAATTAATAATCCTGAAAGGGTCAAAACAAACTGCTGTCAGCTGCTTAAATTGAAATGGCTAAAGGAGTCTTTAAAAAATTGAGGAATTAACCCTGTGGAGAAAGGTCTTCCAGGGCATACATCAACTCATCTAGATGTTTGCCTGGTTTTACAGGAGGCTACATAAAAAGGATTAGCAAAGTCAGGAAAAACTAAATTTTCATGCAGGCAATTACTTGTTTATACTTCTCTATGTACTGTACACTGAAATGTAGGAATCATAGAATCATAGAAGATGAGGGTTGGAAGGGACCTCAGAAGACATGAAAGCTACATTATTTTTACACTATGTCTACACCAGAGGTGTTATTTCCAGCTCGGGCAGGATGCCTATCAAATAGTATTAAGAAAAATACAGTCCAAGAATGCAAGCAAGAAAAAACCAGTGAGATGGAAGATCAGCAAAAAAGACATTAGAAAGGTTGTCATTTTTTTCATTTTTATTACATTTATTAGTGTGATATTCCTACCCCCTCATGCGCACCAGGGTCCATCCTACAGATGAATTACATGTGACTTGTGTGAGTATCTTGTGTGAGTTGGTGTTGGCCCTGCTTTGAGCAGGGGATTGGACTAGATGACCTCCTACGGTCCCTTCCATCCCTAATCTTCTATGATTCTATGACCTCAGGGCCTTTCACTTTGTCAGCTGTCTCAGGACATTTCCAGCTAGCACCATCCTCCTCAGAGCGACATTTACCCAGCACGGATGGCACAAACAAGGTCAAGTCAGGCACTGAATCTGAATAGACCGGAAGCTGGGATATTCAAAGAAGACAAAGGTTGTTAGGAACCCAGTTCTCATTATTGAGCACCTAACTCACTTAAACTCTTTTGGGCATGTAGTTCACTGGGGATCCTTTGAAAACCTGAGCCTTTGGTGCCCTTGAAAGACTTTGTGCTAGTTTCACTGAATTTTGCCTCCAATGCATACAGGGATCACCACTCAGCACCATCAACAGGCCATCCCTGACAAGGGTAATGACAAGATCTGGTTGGAAATTGGAAAGATTTTCATGAAAAATGGTTTATTTAACTTGTATTTTGAAAATTGTTATCAAATATTTTCCTCTTAGAAAATGTTCATGTCTTTCAGTTTTTCTGGGGGGCTTTGTTGTTGTTTGGATGGTTGATTTTTCCCTCCCCTGCCCTTTTTGTCCCTTTCTTCTCTCCCTTCTTCCTCCTTCCTTGACCTGCACTCCCCCCGCATTTCCCCTTTTTTCCCTTTTTCCGTTTTGCTATTGAAAAAGAGGAGTGGGGAAAGAAAGGGGAAAAAAGGGGCAATAAAAAGAAAGAAGAGCATTTTAAAAAATAGCTGAAGAAAATTTAAAAATATAGTTTCAAATTTCATTGAAAGAAAAGGAAATGTATATATATATATATATATATATGTATATATATATACACACACACACGAAAAAATTACCAATTTAGAAGAAAGGACAATTTTTCAACAACAACAACAACAACAAAATTCAAACAACTTTAATAATTACTAAATTTCTAAGCACACCAATAAAGATATAAACAAAGTCATATGCTATATGGATCCGTGACAGCAGTTCAACACATATTCATTTTCAACTGTGTGATGGTCACACAGAGGGTGACCAGATGTCCAAACATTATAGTCCCGATATTTGGAGCTTTTTCTTATATAAGAGCTTATTACCTCCTACTCCTCTCCCGATGTTTCACACTTGTTATCTGGTCACCCTAGTCACACGTGTCAAAATACTCAGTGTGTGCCTGTTACCCCAAGATTTTGAAAGCATCTAATGACCATCCGTGTGCACTATCTCCAGTTTATTTATCCTAGGTTTGCCCATGCCTTGACCCCATTCCCTGTAACTTAGGCCTGACCATTTGTCCAGCTTTTAACTCTTTACTCTCCTAGAGTGTGCATTTTTGCCACTGTAAATACCCCTTTTCATGTAAAGAGATTGCAAAACATGTTCTCACAGAGACACTAATGTCACCTATTGATTACATTTCTATACAGACAAAGAATGAAATCACACTCAAAGGAGGAAGATGGACCTTTAATTTTTAGTGGATAACCACCACCCTGTCAGTTTCCTCAGGGAAGCTTTGATCTCCTTGTTTCTCATGCTATAGATGATGGGATTCATTACGGGAGGCAGCACAGAATAGAAAACAGCCACCACAAAATCCAGCCGTGACGTCGTGCTGGAGAGGGGTTTCAGGTAGGCAAAGATACCAGTGCATACTAACAAGGAGAGCACAGTCAGGTGAGGCAGGCAGGTGGAGAAGGCTTTACGCCGGCCCTGCTCAGAGGGGATTCTCAGCACTGTGCTGATGAACTGAACGTACGACACAATTATAAAAACAAAGCAGCATAAGGCTAAGCCCACACTAAAGAGACTGATCCCTGTTTCAGTGAGGGAGGAGTCAGAGCAGGTGAGCTTGAGGAGCTGGGGAATGTCACAGAAGAACTGATCCACTGTGTTGCCTCTGCAGAAGGATAGTGCAAATGTGTTCCCGGTGTGCAGGGCAGAATTGAGAACACCGCTGGCCCAAGCCCCAGCTGCCATTTGGACACAAACTCCCCTGTTCATCACTCTCTCGTAGTGCAGAGGCTGGCAGATGGCAACGTAACGATCGTACGCCATGACAGTGAGAAGGAAAAAATCTGCTCCCACCAAGAAGAGGAGGAAAAAGACTTGGGTGACACATCCAGCGTAAGAAATGGACCTGGTGTTCATGAGGGAATTGGCCATAGATTTAGGGATGGTGACAGAGATGGTGCCAATGTCTAGGATGGACAGATTCATCAGGAAGAAGTACATGGGGGTGTGAAGGTGGCGGTCGAGGGCTATGACTGTGATGATAAGAAGGTTCCCCACCAGGGCTGCCAGGTAAATCACTAGAAACACCACAAAGTGTAAAATCTGCAGCTCCCGCACCTCAGAGAATCCCCGGAGAAGAAACTCGGTCACGGTGGTCAGGTTGGACATTTTCTTCCTCAGCACATTGTGTCCTGCCTGCAGAGGGAAGGAGAAGAGCAACGATGAGGATTAGAGTGACCGAGGGAATGACCCTGATTCCTCTCTCCATAATAACTGACGATGTGACTGTCAGAGCACAGCCCTGATCAGCCCTGATCCACTGAGCAGGGGTGGTGAGGGCTCCTCGCTGAGGGGCATGGGATGACTAGTCCGGTGCGTTATCCCACTGATGTCAATGCACACACGTCTTGGAAGCTGGGTCAGTTCACACCATGTGAAGATCTGAGCCAGGGCCTGGCTTGATAAAATGCAGTAAGAAGATGGAACAAGGTACTCACCGAATCCAACAGTCCTAGCAAAGAAAGTCCCTCTATGGTGAACAACCGCAGGCTCACAGCTTGGGCCTGGAACTGAAACTGTAAAACACCAGCACAGCCTCAGTCCCATTGCCAGGGAAATACGACATAGACTCACCCAGGGTCCGACACGGCCACTCGGCTGTGATGATTCCACATAGACTGCCTGCTGCCAATTCACACATTGATTTATGGCCTCCAGTGCCAGCCACGCTTACAAAGCTGTGTGACGATGGGTTAGTGGCATGGCTCAGTTACTGCTGTGTTGTATCGTTTCCCTTTGTGACTTTGTGTCTGTGCTGTGCGGGTCATTGGCAATCACGACACCTGGGTCCTGTTCTTGGCTCTGCCATTGACTTGCTGTATGACCTTCAGCCAGTCACTTCCCCTCCCTGGTCTACTAGGACTGTGAGTTCTTTTGGGGACGGGCTGTGTCTTATTATGTGTATATTCTGTGCACCTAGTTACGGTATTTGTGGTCAGCTGTTAGCAGTGATGGAGCCTGGATATGGTGCTAGACAAAGAGGTTTCTAGTCTCAGTGACCTCCTCCCTGTCCATCTAAGCTCCATGTCAGGATAGACAGATCTGGCTGCTGGGTGCAACTCTGAAATTGGGTTCAAAGCTCTTAGTACCATAATCTGTGGATATCAGCTTTGCCATTACTCAATTTTACTTTCCTTTGAAACAGAAATCAAAACAGATGCAATAGAATGATTGGGTTTCCAGTTATGGTGTTATTAGACAACATTAAGGTTCCCCACCCTTGTTTAAAGTTAAGTCTGGTTGGAAAGTTTCAGTTGAATTTTGGTTGGTTGGTTGGGTGTTTTGGATGGAAAATTTTTTTTTTAGCAAAACACTGTTCTCACAATGTGTCTGCTTTCCTTCCAGGTCTGTGATGTTTTGTTAGAAAACTGAATACTCAGCAAGCAACCTTGTTTGGTTTTCATCTTAAACTTCACACTCTTCAGCTGAAAGTTTGCAGTTGCCTAAAGCTGAAAAAAAATTGGGTTTGTAGTTTTTGATGAAAAGTTGAAATTTTCCACCGGAGGAATTATTCCCCCCCCCCCCCCCCGACTATCTCTAGTTGTTTGAGTAACTTAACAGTCAAATCCTTAGTGAATGCTGACAGCAATTCTGATTCACGGTTTCAAATTTCCCTTGTATGTTAATCCCCACACATATATTTAATGGAAATAGCACACTTACTGTACTGGCCTCTGTGGATTTTTCCCCAACAGGTGATGACTCCAGTCATCCAGCTCCAGGATTCGTCGGTCATTATCTATCTATCGAGCTATGTAGAAGCCAAAGACACAAGTGTGTAAGAGTCATCTCACCCCTCACTCTGAGCATGACCTGACAGAACTAGACTCAGACCGGTTGCTCTCTGCAGCTGAGCAGTGTGTAGCTGGCTTTGAGCGTCGCTGGCATTAAAGGAGCGATGCTGCGGGAAGGTGATTTACCCATGTCTATTTCCTAAGGGCTTGTGGGACTCACTCCCGACAGACCTGAACAGCTCAGAAGCAGAGGCCCAGAGGCAAAACTTCATAGACTCATCCATTTTAAAGCCAAAAGGGGCCGTTCTGCTCCTCTAACCTGACCCCCTGCCTAGCCCAGGCCCTAGGATTTCCCCCAGGGTTTCCTGACTCCAGCCCAGCTTCTGGGCTTTCTGTGGGCTGAGATTACCAAGCGATTTGGGCATCTAAAGGTGGGCCAGGTATGTCCTGGGATTTCCCAAAGCTCCTAAGTCTGCCAGGTAGCTAAATCCCATGGACATCCAAATGGGAGTTAGACACCTAACTTGCTGAGGTGTTACTACAAATCCCATTAGGCAACTCTCAGCTTCTTTAGATGCCTAAACCCCTTTGTAATTCTGGCCCTGGGTCTCTCTTGGCATCTTCCAAGGCCTGGGCTTCTCTTGACTTTCAGAACTATGAAGGCTGGGATTTGCAAAGGAGCCTAAGGGAGAGTAAGGCACGCACGTCTTAGGGGCCTAACTCCCTTAGACCGCCTTGACAATCCCAGCCTACAACGATAACAAGGGCAGCCAGGCAGCAGGGGTTGTAGAGAGGAGGTCAAATCACCTGGAGCTCTTGTGATCTAAGCCCAGCTACGCAACTGAATTACCTCAGCTCTCCGTGCCTCAGTTGTCTCGACTGTAACCTGGGGGACACTGGAGGAAGAATTCATAATAGATGGTGTAAAGAAGGGCTTATGCAAAACGTAGTTTTAGTTGAACTCCGAGCCCCTGTACAACCAGAGCAAGAGCCTTGTGTCCAGCCTTGTGTTCTGCCTCCCCAGTCACTTGAGCCCCTCCATTCTGGACAGTAACCCCCCAGCTGGGTCCCCTCCCTTCCACTTTGGCCAGCCTTCCCAGCCAGACCCCTTCCCCCATGGCACTCTGGCCTCTCTCTCTAGCGAGTCCACTCACCCCCACAGCCCACTGCATCCAGCACCTGCCCGCAGACCCCATCCTCGCACTATTGAACAGGTCTAGAGTCCTTCTCTTTCTTTCTTTCTTTCTTTCTTTCTTTCTTTCTTTCTTTCTTTCTTTCTTTCTCCATCTTGCCAAGTGACTCTTTCATCCTTTATCCACAGTGGAACAGGAAGCCTCTGTCTTTTCTGCAGGGTTTTTCTTTATATTGTATCAAAGTAAGCGGAGGAAGAACAGAGCAAATCATAGAATCATAGAATCAAAGAGTTGGACGGGACCTCAGAAGGTATCTAGTCCAACCCCCTGCTCAAAGCAGGGCAACCCCAACTAAATCATCCCAGCCATGGTTTTGTCAAGCCGCAGCTTAAAAACCTCTAAAGATGGAGATTCCACCACCTACCTAGGTAACCCATTCCAGTGCTTCACCACCCTCCTAGGGAAAAACTTTTTCCTAATGTCCAACCTAGACCTCCCCCCCTGCAACTTGAGACCATTGCTCTTAGTTCTGTCATCTGCCACCACCGAGAACAGGTAGTTAAAGGCTGCTATCAAATCCCCCTCATTCTTCTCTTTTGCTGACTAAACAAGCCTAATTTCCTCAGCATCTCCTCATAAATCATATGCTCCAGCTCCATAATCATTTTTGTTACCCTCCGCTGGACTCTCTCCAATTTTTCCCCATCCTTCCTGTGGTGGGGGGGCCCAAAACTGCATACAGTACTCTAAGTGTGACCTCACCAGTGCCAAATAGAGGGGAGTAATCACTTCCCTCGATCTGCTGGCAATATTTCTACAAATGCAACTTAATATGTCATTACCCTTGATGTCAATAAGGGCACAATGTTGACTCATGTCTATCTTTTTGTCTACTGTAACCCCCAGGCCTTTTTGCTAAACTGCTGCCTACCCAGGAAACTCATTCTAGGGAATAAAGTATTTGTACGGTTTCATTATAGGTATGATGGTTTGCCCATCCTTAGTGGCGGGGCTGGCCAGCATGAAAAGGCAGCTATATATTGCAGAACTGGATTTTTTTAACAGACTCTATGGAACAGGGAATTTTGGGAACTGGGATATAACGACTCACCAGGAGACACAACAACCATGTGGTGCCCTGATACTGTGTCCGTTGTGTAGGGGAGGGGAATTAGTCAAGGTGAGTTAGCTGGAAAAGAGCAAGTTTAGGCTGAATGTGAGAAAAAGTGAGCTGAACACACCAACAGAAAAATCAATAAGAACTTCCTTCACAGGAGGGTGTTTTAGGCTGTGGGATTGCTTATTCTGATAAAGGAATTTATAGAAAACCTGGCTGGGATTTTCAAAGGCATTTAACAAAGTTCAATGCTGAAGTCCCGTTGAAATCAACAGTAGTTAGGATCCTAACTGTCTCAGCCTTCTTTGAAAAGCCCAGCCCTTTTCTGGATGAAAAGGTCGAACAAAATACCATGGGGAACATTTACTGCCTAACGTCTATTTTACAAACGGCTCAGTGCTGGCCTAACTCTGCACCCATTCAGGTGAATGGACGTTGGACCAGGTAAAGGAAGACCATAAAAGCACTGAAGAGCGACCTTTTCCGGTACAAAGCCCCGAGCTGCTCTCCTGCATGGCTCAGTCCCATGGCGGGCCATAAACTGTCGCTGATACTCACAAGGGCACCAAGTTATCATAGTGGCCATCTCGGAAGACATGGACCGTTGGTCTGACCCACTGTGGCTGTTCTTATCCATTCTTATGTTTTCTCTTTCTCTCTGGCCCAATGACTGTTCCATTTTTCATCCAGAGTGGAACCGCTCCAACTGGAGAGACTGAGGAAGTCCCCACCTTATTGGGAGAGCTGGCTTGTGGGACCCAAACTGGTAGATGACCTCGGACACTGCAGGGGAGATAGGCAGAGGAACATCTATCTTCCCATGGTTCATGCATTGCTCTGAGGGATACATGTCGGGTCGTCTGGCCTGAGATTGCAGTGCCCATATCCAGAAGCAGAAATGTAGGCACCTAGGGAACCTTTACTGCAAACATTTTGGCCTCGGCACCTACAGAGTTTGGGGGCAGCTGATCAGGGGTTTAGAGAATCCCATTGGGACCTGATTCTGGGGTTTAGGCACTTAGAGGAGTACTTAGGAGGTTATGTCCTCTTCTAAATATGCCTCCCCCTTGCTTTTGAAAATCTCACTAGGTTACTATATGCATCTTTAGGCAAATAAATAGCTTTAGAACATGGCCCTGTGTTTGGAAATGAAATGCCAGGACTGCGTGTGTTTGTGTTTGTGTGTGTATGTACAGTGTCTGGTGCATTTGCCTCTAGTCCAAGTGCAGCACAGTTTGGTTACAATGGAAGCACAACAGGCACCGCTTCTTCTGTGTTCTCTTTCTGAGATTCAGTTTTTATGACACATTCCTATTTTGAGACACTGGAGAACTTTGACTGTGCACAATGGCCCAGATTCTCAATTCAGTCACTCTGGTGTAAATATGGACTAATTCCGCTCACTCCAGCTGTGCATGTGTGATCAGAACCTGGCCCAAAATCTCTGTGATAAAAGCATGCTGGGTCAGACACATCGCTGGTGCAACCACAGTGAAATGAGAGGAGTTGCACCAAGGAGCAGTTTGATCCATGCCATTGAAAACTAACTAGCAACATTTCAGAGGACATGATGTAATAAATGTTGTTTTGAATTAATACCTAAGTGGACTAATTATAGATCCTCCATCACCAATGGGATATATTAAACAAAGACAAAGTTTAGAACCCGTCCATCAAAGAGTTCTTGTGTTGTGTTTATACACCAGTTATTTAACTCCCAAATTTCTCAGTAGCTGCAAACAGGCTAGAGCAAAGGTCTTGCAAGAGTCAGCTGGGATTTTCATCCCTAGGTGTTGCTATGAATCCAGAGAATTTGCTACTGTCTAAATGTTGATAAAATGTGATAACGATTTGGAAGCCTTGGCACATTTTTTAGTGGAAGCATGTCAAAACCCTGCCTACAGCTCCAGACCAACAACATGGGAGTTATGTGTTAATCCAATAGGAGGGGCATTGATGCCTTCTGGTGGAGTTTGATTTGTCCATCATTCAATTGTTTGTCACTTTATACCCTTAGATGGGGTAGGAGTGAATATATGCAGAGTAAGTATGGAAATTTAAGTTTTTAGCGTGACTAACTAATTAATGCCTCCAAAAAAAATTGTGAGTTAAACACTCAAGTATGCTTCTTAATAACCATGCCGTTTTTTTCCAGAAGACACTTAGAACTTAATGATTCATTATGGCTAAGATTTTCAAAGCAACCAAAGGGAATTAGGTGTCTGACTGCCGTTGAAAATCACTTGGAATTGGACTTCTAACTCCCAATTTAAAACCTTAACTTCACTTTAAAATCCAAGTCAGTTTGATTGGTAAACGTTATGTTATGTTTATTAACAATGTATTCAGTGTTTATATGGATAGCAAACACAATGATTTGAAAGGACTTTGTTCAGGGTATCATTATTACTTTATAGAATACACGAGTATGTGAAAAGCTTCACACAAAAGTACTGTTCCATAACACATTATACATCAATCCCAAATAATGACACTTTAAGACACATCAAAACTCCATCGATCATATGATACATATGTGATAAAGAGCCCAACATTTCTTACCTAGATGAGGTTTACACTGACTTGAATCTATGCACCTCAACTACATGACTTCTCTTTTACACCAGTTTAAGTTAGAGGGGAATCTGGACTATTGCTTTCAGTGAACTGTTCATAGATTCAAACGTTTTAAGACCAGAAGAGGCCATTAGGGTAATCACCTCCTTCAAAGTCATCTTTGGAACCTCAGCTGGTGATTCCTGAATGAATCCCAGAAATCTACGATGAAAACAAGGGTACCTTTCAGAAAGATATCCAAACTTTATTTAAAGATTCCAAATGATGGAGAAGCTCTCACATCCCCCTGGAAGTTGTTCCTAGAGATAATGTATAGATACCAAGGCCATAGGGGATGACTGTGATCATATAGTCTGCAGAACACAGGCCATGGAGCGTCCCCAAAACAATTCCTTTTCAACGAGAGCAGAACTCTCAAAATACACAATTTTGATTTTGAAATTGACAGTGGTGGAGAATCACTGCTTCCCAGGACAGAATGCCGGACCTTGCATGTTTGGCCCATGTTCTTTGTTCTTAGATGCTTACATTTACATTTAGCCGTATTAAAACACATACTGTTTGTTTGCCCTCAGCTCACGAAGTGATCCAGGTGGCTCTGAATTCATGTGGCCTGTTTTCTTCATCATTTTCTTCACTCCTCCCCCCCCGCGACTTTACTGCATTTCACTGTCCATCTCTTTTGACCAGACTCTGAGTCCAACTGCATTGCAAGGCACTGGCACAAGGAGGCGGCCATCCAGCCCTGCCCAGCGAAATAGAAGACCCTGCCCAGACCAATAAGAGATGTCCCAGACTGGGGAATTGAACCCGGACAGAGCAAGAGCAGTCACATCCAACTTGGCAGCCCAAAGCATTTGTCCACAGACCAGCTGCCTCAAATCCCACAAATGTCAATACAAAGCCATATCCCCACATCTTTGCTCTCCTCTCTCTTCTCCCCTATTCTGTCTGTTTTGTCACAAGCAGGAAAAATGACCACAAAATTCACAGCTGAGTAAAAATCCAGGAACACAGCTACGTCCACCTTCCCCAGTAAGGACTGTGACAAAAGAAGGCATTCAAACCAAGAGCCTGTCTCTGAAAAAAGCACTTAGGTAAGTTTTAATGTAGACTATTTTGTATAACCACTCAATTCCTGAATCAAAATCCTTTATGTCTTGTATACTAATCTTTTCCAAATTTTTGCATGAATTTTCTAATGTGCTTGCCATGAGACGAAGCATTCCAAACTCCAACCCATATTTAACTGTTTCATGATGTACAGTGACAGGGTCACTGTAGCCGGGAGGGGTGGTCACCCTCTGAGAAGGACCCAGAGGGGGAGCCAAACCCACCCTGGCTGGTAGAGTCCAGAAGGACAGCCCTTGGCCTGAGGCAGGAGGATGGGCTCAGGCCGTTAGAAACCCCATGTACACCACCTGTCCGGAAGCAGGGGGGCGGAGCCAGGCCTTTAAAACCCAGGCCTGCAAGCTCAGTCAGGTGGGGACTGCCGAGGGAGAGGGATGTCTCTCCCCTGAGGCTCCCAACTAGAACCAGACTAGAGGCCCACGCTGAGGGGGAGTGGCCGGTCTTACCCACATGGAGCAAGACCCCCGGACCCGGGAACCCCGAGCCCAACTTTTGGTACCATGACTCCACCAGCGGGCCGTGCTCAGACTGGCCCATGATGGACAAAACCCTCACCCGGATCTTGGCCCGCTTCTATTGGCCTGGGATTAGGCAAGAGGTGAAGGACTATTGTGCCTCCTGCCCCGAGTGCTAACTGGCAGCTCCTCTGGGCGTACCACGAGCTCCCCTCATAGCCCTTCCCATGGTCGGAACGCCCTTTGAGAGGGTTGCAATGGACCTCGTGGGACCCCTCCCCAGGAGTGCCACAGGCTTTCGGTACATCCTGGTCATAATGGATTACGCAACCCACTTCCCAGAGGCCATCCCGCTCTGGAGTGCCACGGTGCGGGCAGTGGCCACAGAACTATTGAAGATCTTTGCTTGGGTGAAATTTCCCCGCAAGATCCTCTCGGAACCACGGACGAATTTCACCTCCCGTTTGCTCCGGGAGGTGTGCGGTATCCTGGGGATAAAGAAATTACAGAGCTCGGTCTACCATCCCCAGACGGACAGCCTGGTGGAGAGATTTAACCAGACACTGAAGGGGATGCTGTGCATGTTTTCCCCGGACAAACTCCGCCGTTGGGACCAGCTGCTCCCCCTCTCCTCCTGGCCATCTGGGAGGTGCCACGACCTCCACTGACTTCTCCCCCTTTCAGTTATTGTATGGGTGACAACCGCGGGGCCTGCTCGACCTCGTAAGAGAAACCTGGGAACAAGCACCACCCCGGCACAAAGGGCTGCTCCAATATGTCCTGACACTGTGGGACCGGTTAGCCCAGGCCAGGGAGCTAGCTCAGGCGAATCTCAGGGATGCCCAGTTGTCGCAGGCGCGCGCCTACAACCATGGTGCCCGCACCTGGACCTTCCAACCCAGGGATCGGGTTCTCATTCTCCTCCCCATGGAGGAATCCAAGCTCCTGGCCCGCTGGCAAGGCCCCTTCGAGGTCATACGGCAAGTGGGCCCCGTCAACTACGAGGTCCATCAGACAAACCGCCAGAAACCCCAGCAGATATACCATGTGAACCTCTTGAAACCCTGGCGTGAGCGGTAGGCCCTCATGATCGTGACCTATCCCCCAGAACCGGAGTTGGGGCCGCAGTCCCTAGACCCCGGTGACTAGCAGGAGCCCACACTGGGCGAAGACCTCACCAAAGGGCAGCGGAAGCAGGCCCGGCACCTCCTGAAGGCCTTCTCCTGAACGTTCACGGCAAAACCTGGCCAGACCACTGTAGTACAGCATAGTATTCAGATGAACCTGGGGGCGGTGGTCCGGGCGCCAACCAGGCCCCTCCCGCGACACTTGCGGGAGGCCATAGAGGAGGAAGTAAAGGTTATGCTGGAACTTGGCGTGATTGAGCCCTCGAAGAGCAAGTGATGGAGCCCCGTTGTCCTTGTCCCTAAGCCGGACGGATCCCGCCAGTTTTGTATAGACTTCCGAAAAGTCAACCTGATTTCTAGGTTTGACGCCTACCCCATGCCCTGAGTCGACGAGCTCCTCAAGCGGCTCGGAGAGTCCCAGTATATCTCCACCCTCGACCTAATGAAAGGCTACTGACAAATACCCTTGGAGCCGAGGTCCAAAGAAAAAACAGCCTTTGCCAGGCCCCAGGAGCTCTATCAGTTTACAAGAATGCCCTTTGGATTGCACGGGGCCCCCGCGATCTTCCAGAGACTGATGGACCAGCTCCTGCAACCCCACCTCGATTATGCAGCCGCCTATTTGGACGACGTCATAGTGTACAGCCGACATTGGGAAGACTACCTCCACCACCTCGCGGCCATCCTTAGGACCCTTCGGGATGCGTGCCTGACTGCAAACCCAAAGAAGTGCCGCCTCGGGTGGCGAGAAACTACATACCTCGGGTACACCCTAGGATGAGGAGTGGTCTGACCGCTAGTGGGGAAGGTACAAGCAATCCGGGGGCAACCTGCCTCAACCATCAAGTGGCAGGTCCAACAGCTCCTGGAGCTAGTGGACTACAACTGGTGATTATCCCCGACTTTGCCACCAGGGTGGCCCCATTGACCAATCTCCTGACGAAGACCAAGCTGATACGTGTCCGCTGGACCCCACAATGTAGAGAGTGTTCCAGGCTCGCAAGGATGCACTCTGCCGAAAACCAGTGCTATATAGCCCCGACTTTGAGAGGGGCTTCATTGTACAGACAGATGCGTCATCGGTGGGACTGGGCGCTGTCCTGGCCCAGGAGATCAACGGGGAAGAGCACCTCGTACTGTACATAAGCCGGAAGCTGTTCCCCCGAGAGCAACGGTACTCGGTGATTGAAAAGGAAGCACTGGCCATAAAGTGGGCTGTGGAGGCCCTCTGGTACTACCTACTTGGCAGCACCTTTGTAGTAGTCATGGACCACGTGGCCCTGAAGTGGTTACACCAGATGAAAGACACCAACGCCTGCCTTATGTGCTGATACCTGACCCTCCAGCCATTCGCCTTTACAGTATGGCATCGAGTGGGCCGACAACATGCGAACGCGGATGTGCTGTCCCGCTTGGGAGTACTGGATGAGACCAGACCCGGAGGCCGGGAATTGGACTTGAGGGGGTGTGTGTGTAGCTGGGAGGGGTGGTCCCCCTCTGTGAAGGACCCAGAGGGGGAGCCAAACCCACCCTGGCTGGTAGAGTCCGGAAGGACAGCCCCTGACCTGAAGCAGGAGGGTGGGCTCAGGCCGTTAGAAACCCCATAGACACCACCTGTCCGGAAGCAGGGGGGCGGAGCCAGGCCTTTAAAACCCAGGCCTGCGAGCTCAGTCAGGCGGGGATGGCAGAGGGAGAGGGATGTCTCTTCCCTGAGGCTCCCAACTTGAACCAGACCAGAGGCCCACGCTGAGGGGGAGCGGCTGGTCTTACCACGGCCTGGGGACCGGAGGAGGGCCTACCCGAGTTTCCCGCTGCTTGGGAGCTGGAGGGAGACCGATCCGAGCAGACTAGGGCCTGGGACCCAGAGAACTTGCCGGCCCTACCCATGGCCTGGGGGCCGGAGGACCTGGAGGAACTGCCCTCCGCTGAATAGCCATGGAGTTTCCGGAGCTGCCGCCGGTTGACGGAGAGGGATTCGTGGGACTCCCTCCCACCATCGAACTCAGGACCCCAGAGGCAGGCGACGGAGCAAAGGTACTTTAAACAGGGGGCGGAAGGAAGCAGCCCAGGGAAGCCGATGGTGGTGCAGCTAAGTGGTGGCTCCCAGTGAGTCAGCGTGTTGCGACGGGAGCCCCGCTGACTCAGTGGCAAACGCCTTTGCCACTGCCAGGGCCCTGTGCTGGGATGCAGTGGAGACGGGTGGGCCTGCGTCCCCCTCCCCTCCCTAAGCCACCCCGAGAGAGCCTCCCCCTCCTTACCGCTCCAGCGAGCGGACCTGCTTACTTGCCAGCCCTGCCAAGGGCCGGGGAGAAGGACTGATTGCAAGCCTGGTTAAAAGGCTTGAGATGGCTTCCCGGCAAAGGATAGCTGGGTGGGGTGGTCCCCCTCTGAGAACGATCTGGAGGGAGGGCCCAGCCGCTACCCCCTTACAGGGGCACGTCCACAGGACCAGATCCTCACCTGATGTAAATCCATATACCAATGCTGTCATCAATGGAGCAAGGCTAATTTACGTCAGCTGCAGATCTGTGCCTGGATCTGAACCTCTTCCCATGCAGTAAAGGAAGAGTTAAATTATTCCTTCTATGGCTGCGTAACCTGCACCACACAGAGCAATGGGCATTTCTCCACCCCTCCGTTGCACCATGGAAATAGACTGCTCCATTAGCCCACATGCCAATTAGGGAAGCCAAGGTCTGAATTCCTCGCAGTCTTAAATGGATTGTTATCTGCACACCAGCCGTGTAAAGCAGAGTGTTATTACCCCCATTTTACAGAGGTGGGTGTTGTGCGTTGTTAGTTGTTAGCGTAGGTTGCGTGCGTGCGTCTCCATGTAGGCACTGTCCCAGCTCTGCGCAGGTAACCGAGACGGCACTCACGATCGAATGAATCGACACGACCACGGATTAGCTGAGCAACAAAGGCACCCGAGCCAGGTTTATTGCTATTGAAGCACAATGAGAAGCGACCTATAGAGTAGCTATGGGTACACTTCAAATACGAGTGCTCCACTACAATGGATTTGGCACAACTTAACAGCAGGACTTTCCGTTATCCCCTAGGCTGGATGACATCGTTCCCTCTGACTCCCTCTTTCATACACTGATACAGACAGTTTCATTCTGCCCCTTCGACATAGGTAGTTGCCACCCTCTTGACATAGTCTGATACCACGCCTCGCCTTGTACTGGATGGATCGGGCAAAACAACTCTATTTGTCGTCTTAGCAGACATTTCTATCCATCCAAGTGTCACTTCAGGGGGGTCTGATGGCCCTTGTTATCTCTTTGGTGTTAGGCTGTCTTGGTACTTTCTGCACCTGCTATAGATATTTTTAGTAATATTTTGATATTAGTAATATTTAGGAAATATGCGTGTTTGCAATATCAGTTTTTTCTCCGTGCCAGTTTCAGTGAGGTCGTAAGTTTACAGGCTGGCTCCTGGTCATGGCTTTTTCCACTTAGACCTCAAGTCTTAGCCTGTTCTGCTAGGTTGCAGGCCTCAAGCGCTCACTTCTTACTACAGTGGGATTACACAGGGCAGATTAAGTGTCTAGCCCAAGGTTATGTGACGATGAGCTGGGAATTGAATCTGACTCTCCTGGATCTCTGATCATTACTTGATCCACCACCTCATGCATTGAAACCCTCTTTGTGGTCAACACATCAAACTGTCCTGTCCCTCACCCCAGCGTCAATCAGGAATAACTCTGCTACAGTTCATAGGGGCTGATTCTTCTATTACTCACCCTGATGTAAATCAGGAACAGCTCCGTTAAAGTCAATGCAGTTACGTTGCTCTAAAGCCAGGGCCAAAGAGAGGTGTCGTTTTCAGTTGAGCAGATTCTTATAGTAGATTAAGGGGAAAGAAAAAAATAGTGAAGGACAAACAAAGCCTTCCATGAGAGAGAGCACAGTGTGTGTGTCTCTCTTGCTATCACGTGCCTGCGTTGACAGCTTCATGGAACATCCCCCTCTGACTGGGAGACTTTTTACAAATTGAAGGCGAGTTACAGACCACAGCAGAACCTCAAAGATACAATCACCAGAGTTACCAACTGACCAGTCAGATAACACCTTGTGAAACCAGAAGTACTGTCAGCGATCAGGCAGAAGAGGAGAGGGTGGGGGGAGTAAGGAAGAAAGCAAATGCCGGGCAGAGCAGAAACAGTCTGGGATCTGCACTGTCCCTCTAAGCCAAGGGCGCTCTTTCACGCACTCCCACCCCACTCCCACTTGGAGGGGGAAGCTGTTTTCACACACACCCCAGCCCCCTCTCTGAGCCCCAGGAAGAAAGCTGCCACCCAACTCATGCTGCAAGCTGAAGATTGCAGCCAAAGCCTGGCCTGGAGCTGCAGTGGGAGTCAGCTGTGCTCTGGAGAAGTTTTAAAGAGTCACAGCCTGTGCACCGATGATGCCCAAGCTTTGCCCGTGGCTTCACTCCGGGATCCTGCCAGCACCTCTGGGAGTGCAAGGGGCAGGGGAGGGAGGGGCACTGCCACATGCTGCCTCTTCAGTGCACAGAGCAGGGCGAGCCCTGGGGAGAATCGGCAGAGGGCTGGGGCATGTAGTGCCATCGATGCAGGGCAGGTCCCCTTCCCCCCAGTTCAGCCCAAAGGCAAGAAACAGGAATAGGGCAGGGAGCTGCTTGCAAACCAGGCAGTGCTGCCGGTGCCACCTTTGCAGAGATCTCTCCAGCCCCAGCTGGAAGACACTGACCGCAGGGTGCTGTGCCCGAATGTTCTGTTCAGAGTTAGGAACATTTCAGAGTTACCAACAACCCCCATTCCCGGGGAATATCTACGGCACATTCTTACCCGTTAGCAGCTCTGTGCCCCGCACCCATCTGATGGCAATGTGTTCTAGTGGATCAGGCACAGAGCTGGCACTCGGGAGACTTGGGTTCTCCTCCTGATTCTGCCCCTGAGCTGGGAGGTTTTCAAAAGCAGCAAAGCATCTAACACCCCTTGAAATCCGTGCCTTTAAAAACCTGGCTTTAGATCTGACTGTAAATGTTCCCTAGGTGCCTAAATCCTCAGGGCCTCTAAACCTCAGCGTAATCAATAAACCTGTGAAGATAAGCATTGCCCCACCTATCTCTCCTGCACAGCTTTATCCACAGGCAGGCTCTGAACACGCCTCACTCTGCACAAAATGGGCAGAGGGAATGGTGGGGAAATGGAAGAGATGGCAGCTTCTTCCCTTATAAAATTTAGGCCAGCAGTTTGGGCACCCAGCTAGGCTGTGGGAGACCCTGGTTAAATTCCCTCCTGTGGTTGAAATGAGGAGAATGGATTTGGACAGGTCTCTTCCACCACAGAAGTAACAGACCTGACCATTGTTCATACAGAGTGGAACAGCTTCAATGGCTGAGATTGGAAGTGTGCCGTACTAGGAGATCTTTCAGTGAGACTTGGCAGAATTCAATTTTTAGTTTTTAAACATTTTGACTCATAATATCAGTCCTGACTTGTCAGCCTTTTCCCCGATTTTTGTCATTGAAACATTCACAGTTGTGCAAAGTTATTCGTTGTATGTGTTAGTTTTTTTCTCATTTTTATCGATTTAAGTGTTCACAGCTGTGGGAAAGATGGGGGTGAGACAACAGAGTGGGTCAGACAATAATTGTTTAACGAGACCAGCTGTTAGTTTAAAAGAGGTTAAAGCTTTATAACCCTTAAACCACAAATTGACAACATCACATTGTTCAAATACACAAGGTAAATATCCTTACAACAAACACTAATAAATTCTCAAGCAGCATTTTTCTTACTTTGCCTCTGTGTACATTTCAATTCTCAGACACGGAAATATATTTGTCATTTTGGGTGTGTACAATGAAATTCAGGTTTACTGTCTCTTTTATCAATAAAAAATATGATCCTTCAATCCTACCTTCCAGCCCGTGGTTAGATCATGTGGTTAAAAGGTAGAAAAACCGTGTTCAAATCCCTTCTTCTCAGGAAAAGGAGGAAATTGAACTGAGCTCTTCCACACTCTGAATGCCCTAAGCAGTAGACGACAGCTTACGAGATGCTTCCTTCTCTCCTGGCCATTTCATGACCTGTTAGACTTGCTCTGAGACTTGCTACCAGATGAGGTACAGCACATGTTGTGACAGACATGTGTACGACTCATGGATCCTGACAGGTGTGTTGTGGGGCTACTGACCATCATAGCAGCAGAGATGGGCCTGCAGCTTTTGCGTCTGTTCTTAGGGGAGGGGCTAGTGTCACTTTGTGCTGGTGGCTGCTGGTCTGTGGCCAGCTTGCGTCTGATGATGAGCTTGGTGAGGTTGGGTGGTTGTTTGAAGAACAGAAAAAGAGGGTTGGGAAAGCTCTCCGTCAGCTTGTGTCCCAGTGAGTACGGGTGGTAACTGTTTAATGATACTTCAATTTACAAATCTGCCAGACAGCAAAAGTCCTGGATTCAATAAAGACACCAGAAGCTCCCCAGCCCAGCCTCTGCCCAGCCTCTGCCCAGCTGGGTGGGCACAAGCCCTGCTGTCTATAACGCTGCACTCAGCACCCCGATCCCCTGCCTGGGCACTTCTTGAAGGGCCACAGTCCCTGTCACCCCCAGAGGCAGGAGCGGTGGGTGGGGGTGTCTCGAGGGACGCAGCCAAGCTGGAGTTTGTGCCGGGCCTCCAGGGGAGGGGTAGAGCAGGGGTAAGGGCCACAGTACAAGCACTGGTCTCACTGTGGTTACTAGAACAGCTGTACTATTTCAGGACTGCCCACATGCACTGTGGTTTGCCTCATTGCACCACATGATGAGCTCCTATTCTACACATTTTATTGCAACTTACAGTAAATGCCCACAAAATCGTTTGCAAATGCTCATGGAAGTCACAGTCTTACTCAGAGCTTTTCTCAGAGCTTCCTTGACCTCCTGGTTTCTTAGGCTGTAGATGAGGGGATTGACCATGGGCGTCAGCACGGTGTAGAAGACGGAGAACACTTTGTTCAGGTCGCGCAGCGCAGCCGTGTCCGGGAGCATGTAGACAATGATCAGGGTCCCGTAGAAAACTGTCACCACGATGAGGTGAGAGGAGCAGGTAGAAAAGGCCTTTTGCCTCCCAGTGCTGGAAGGGATTCTCAGGATGGCGCTGATGATACACATGTAAGACGTGAGGGTTAAGAGAAAAGGGGGAAGAACAAATATGCAGGAGATGAGGAAGAACACAAGAACCATCCGGCTGGTGTCACTGCAGGACAGTTTTATCAACGGGGTGTAATCACAAAAGAAATGGTCAATTTCATTGGGCCCACAGAAAATCTGTTGTGACACCCAACATGCTGTGATGGTGCCAGCTGCAAAGCCACTGAGCCAAGATCCAACCGCTAGCTGGAAGGAAAAGCCACTATTCATACAGGCTGCGTAATGCAGTGGTTTGCATATGGCTAAATACCGATCATAAGACATCGCTGATAAGAGACAACACTCTGTAGATAACAGAGAAGCAAAGATATAAAACTGTATGAGGCAACCAGCAAATTAAATGGTCTTGTCCCCACTCAGGAGACTGGCCAGCATCCGGGGCAGGATGGTGGAGCTGTAGCAGGTCTCCAAGCAGGACAGGTTCCCCAGGAAGAAGTACATGGGAGTGTGAAGGTGCTGATCAGCCACAACTAGCACCACGATGGCCGTGTTCCCAGCCATGGTCACAACGTATATCACTAGAAACAGCAGGAAGAGAAGAATTTGCAGTTCGTGGAAATTCCCAAAGCCCAGGAGGATGAATCCCATGATGGACGTTTGATTTCCCTGTTCTGCGTCTGCCATGGGTTCTACTGAGAAAAATATTTCTTTTTAAAAAAGCAATAACAATAACAACCTGTGAAATATGATATAAAACAGATTAATTGTGTTTTATCTGGTCTCACCTTATTTTTGTTGGTTAGTTCTGGTTTTGGAGGCTATATAATAGGTGTCAGAGAAATTTGGTGGGGCAATGATAATCAATGGCACACATTCATAAGAGGGCACAAAATATATAGGAATGAGCAAGCAGGTGTCAGGGATGGGGGTGTAGCACTAGATGTGAAAGAGTCAAATGGATACAAATCTTCAATGAATCAAACTGTACCATGGCAGGATGGAATAGATCAATGGCTCTCAACCTTTCCAGACAACTGTACCTTTCCAGACAACTGTACCCCTTCCAGGAGTCTGATTTGTCTTGTGTACCCCCAAGTTTCACCTAATTTAAAAACGACTTGCTTACAAAATCAGACATAAAAATAGAAAAGTGTCACAAGAACTATTACTGAAAAATTGTTCACTTTCTCATTTTCACCATATACTTCTACAATAAATCAATTGGAATATAAATATTGTACTTACATTTCAGTGTCTAGTACATAGAGATGTATAAAAAGGCATTGTCTGTATGACATTTTAGTTTGTACTGACTTCGCTAGTGCTTTTTATGTAGCCTAGTTGTAAAATTACATAAATATCTGGATGAGATGATGTAACTCCTGAAAGACCTTTGCGTACCCCCAGGGGTACGTGTACCCCTGGTTGAGAACCAGGTCCTTTCCAGCCCTTCTTTACTAAGATTTATTATTCCATTTCCTTGTTCCACTCAGATCTGAAGTTTTGAGTTAACCAGTATAAAATTTGTTGTTGTTTTTTTAAACAATGTCTTTATTTAAGAAGTTTTAGCAGGTTTACAAATCCTAGCCATGTAACGAACCAGAGACAATACAATATTACTTTTAGTACTTGCCTATTTCTTCTGCTAGAAATCTGCTAGAAATCACATTTTTGCAGTCATGTCAAACTGTAACCTCATGTACTGTAGGGTTGCTTTTATCTTCTATAACTGAGATAGCACTCAGATGACAATTTAAGATGGATAGATAGATAGATAGACATTGTGAAGGGAAGGAAAGACAGAGACAGACTGTCAGAGAGGCAGAAATAACGAACACAAGCAAGCAAGATAGATTGTGGAGGGAAGGCTAGATTGCAACACATGGGCAGACAGTCAGCTAGCTGATTTAAAATTTCCTATTCCAAAGTTTTTTTCTCCCACTGGATTTGTGTTAAATTCTTTACTGAGATGCTTTAATTACATTAGCCTAAGAAGAACTTTATTTTGTCAGTATCTGTCCACGTTTCTACCCTCTTTTCCTGCCTCTGCAGTCTCACTGCCTCTGGAATTTCTCCACCATCAATCCTGAACGATGCTTTTCAGTCAGTGAGTGAGCAAGGAGCCTCAAAATCTCATAAATCCTCACAAAGACTGGCCAGCTCAGCTCAGCTCTGGCTAGAACTGGAACCCAGGGTGTTCTACATACATCTGAACCTGTCTGCTCCGACGTGTCTCACAGAAAGACAGTGTCTCTGTCACACGTCATTCATGACCGTAGGTTCTAGAGAGCTACTCAGGGTCTGATATTTCCACCATGGAGAGGTTTGACTTTTAATTATAAAAACAAAAATCCCAAGAACAAAAGAAGCTATAAACTCCCAAATGTAAAGCCAAAATCTGATTTCTTTTTTATCAGAGAAAAAACTGAAAATGTGCTGGTATCTGGGTTCTGGAATATTCAATGAAACATTTTAAATAAAATTGAAGAAAAGCAGACACTTTCTATGAACATTTTTCTTGTGTTGAAAATCCAGTTTCCCTTCATGAAGCGTTATGATGGAAAAATTTCACCAAACCCTAGCAGGTCCTACTGTTTACAGGAAAACTATGTACTGGACAGGAGGGATCAGGTATAAGAATATACATTCTCCTTTACCTTCTGTTTATCTGATGAGAAAAGTTGTGCTTCCTCCAAAACAGGAATAATAAAAGCTGGAATCACTGATGTGACTTCTTCATGCAGCCTTTCAGAGACCAGGATACAGGATCTAGAGTCTATATCCTATCACCATCCTCTTCCTGGACCTGTGTAATGAGACCAGAGAGTGCTGAAAAGGACAGAGAGCTTTATTTTCCTGCCTTGCACAGCTGGCTTTTACCTGATACCAAAGAGTGAATGCCTCCTTTCATTCATTACACAAGAGAGAAACATCTCCCTGGACACTTCTACTAAAGGGAATTTGCAACCACCATGAAGGCGGAGTAAATAATACATTTATTGTTGGAACTTATTCACGAGTTTAATAAGGAAACTTCTAAACTCAGTGAGAAAGTTGTAGCGATAGAGAAATGCCTAACCTCAAGGGAGATGTTTTCTTTGCTAACTGCTAAGGAGTTTTCACTCCAGAGGAGTACAGTCATCCCCCTTGTCTGCTGTCCTGTCTCTAAAGTGGCTAGTACCAACTGTTTAGAAGAAGGTTCATAGATGCAAGGACCTCAAGGCAAGAAGGGACATTGAATCCTCTACTCCAACATACTGTATCTAACAGGGCATTACATCTCACCCAGCTACCCCATGACTGAGCTTCATAACTTGTGTTTGACTAAAGCCTATCTTCCACACAGGCGGTCAGGCTGGATTTGAAGACATCAGGACATGGAGAATCCACTGCTGCCCATGAGAGCTTGTTCCAATGGTTCATCGACTTCTCTAGAGGAGCGACTGTCTAGCTGGGGTGCTGGGCATGGCGTAGCAGGGTCTTCTTCTCTGGCACCCCCCTGCCAGCTGTCACTCTGGCCATGTGGTGGGCTATTACCTGTGAATCAGCCCTCCAGCCAGGTCACCTTTCTGATAGTGTAACACAGGCTTGCCCTACCCTCTGGGTTCCAGCCCAGGTACCCTGTCTTAAGCAGCTCAGCTCTGTCTGTAAAGACCTACTGCTTCCTCGGTGAGCTAATTCCAATCTTGGTCTGTCCCTAGGCCTTTCTCACAGCCCCTTCTCAGGCTCCCTCCTCCACAGAGCCCTGAAGGAAAGAGGATAAGTTATGATGAACAAAGCAAATGTACGGGTCCCATGACAGGCCTATCTGCCCTAGAAAAGGCTCTGGCATCTAACAGGCTTAGAAGAGCCCTTGGCCCCAGACCAGCCGGCCTCCACACAATCTCTAGGTTTTCTCTGGCCCTAGCCAGGCCTTCCTTCAAGGTGCTAGTGAAAGAGGTCCTTTCCTTCTCCTGCTCAACATTTACTGTATTGGGATTTTCCTCTTGTAACTCCTCCCTCCAAGCTTTGTACCCTCTCGTAGGTGTAACTTCTCTCCATGAAGGCACTTATACACTGTCACCAATACACCTCTCAATCTTCTTTTCGATAAGACTGAGAAGTGGAACACCATGCCTATATAAAAAGTTCCTGGGCATCCTAATCAGTTAGCCATTGTCTCAACATGGATGGGTGCTCTGCTAATTCAGAAGCAATAAATAACTCATCACTACAAGCAGTAAAGTCATGGGGACCTAACTCTGCTTTATTGCTTTACCTAAATCTCCCATTGATCATGACTGGTAAGGAACTAGGCACAGTAGCTTGACCCAAAATCTTACGCACATAATGCCTTGAGCAGAGAGGCAGGAGACCTCTGAGTTGGATTCTCATGTTTTCTCTTGAGTGACCTTAGGAACACTTTGCACATCACCCGTGTCAGAAAGATAAATACATAAAAATATAATTATTAGAACTAGCCAAAAATTATCCCGTGCAACAATTTTCCATTGGAAGATGCTGTTTTGAGGGAAAGGAATCTTTCCAGAGGAACTAATTGATTCCACTAAAACTTTCAATGGAAACAAGGTAGACTGGCCAGCTGGTGGGCACCCAAGCATCCAGCTCTCAGCTTGACTTTTCCCTACGTCCTCAGCTGCCCATGCTGTTTGGCTTGCCTGCTGTCCAGCTCCAGCAGGAAATGTCCATTTGGATGGACTCACCTTTTTCCATGGAAGAATCTTTCATTTTAAAAATCACGAAGAGGCCTTTAAATAAATGAAGGGAAAAAATAAAAACAGATTTCCTCTTCCAGCCAAAACTCTGCCCCTCTGAGAACACCAGCCTTCCATCTCCCCTTTTGATCAAACTAACTGTGCTCCAGCACAAAACTCGACTACCTCAATATCCACAAATCATGTGGGTAGGGTAGGAAAGCGTAGTTTGCTGAAGGATTGTGTAAATGATGTAGCTACCTCCAGAATGCTCACTCGTGGGTGACTTGGGATGGCTCTGTAGTGCCTGGTCTCCATTTCCCTCCTCGGGAATCCTCAGTAACTCCACTAAAGCTCACGTGTCCCTTCTTGGTGCCTAGCTTATTAACATAAAATTCAAAATAAACACAGAAGACTCTTCCAGCGCAGTCTCATGCTGGACACAGCCCCTCCTCCCTAACGTCTCTCTGTCTATCTATCTTCAAGTTTCCAAGTTGGGAACGGCTTTTCATCCCTTCTCAGGATCTGCTTCTGCTCTCCCCTCGGTCAAAGGTCCGTCTCCTGTAGGCATCTCTTGAGCTCTGCGGGTCCTGCCACAGTTTCCTGCCCTATTTCCTGTTCTTCTCTGGCTCTTTAGAAGGAGCAGCTGCCCTGTGTCAGGCCCAGCTGAGAGGCTGTTAATAAGGCCTAGACGTGTTGGACCCTTTCCCTCATAAAGACCCACCTCAACCAGTGAAAGGGTGTGTGAAGAAAGGAAGGCTGAGAGGGTGGAGTTCAGGTTATCATAGAATCATAGAAGATGAGGGATGGAAGGGACCTCAGGAGGTCATCTAGTCCAAGCCCCTCCTCAAAGTGCATGCTCTGTAATTAATGAGAGCTGTGGTAATAATAACACTAACAAATATTGATGAAGTAAATGAACTGGCTCCTCAGCTCTTCTAAATCAAGATAGGTCCATTGACTTCAACTCAACTACGTTGCTTTACATCAGCCGAGGACATGGCTCAGTAGGGGTCTCACACGGGCTGAGTGGATTGGATAGAGAGAGCCCAGTCTGAGACTTGCCTTCAACTATCCAAGGATTTGCAGGTGGGAACCACTGTCTTGGATTTCACTCCAGAAGTTAGATTGGAGCAGGGAAAGTGGCTATAACTGAAAGGTGGGTGGATGGATGAGACAAACTGAAAGATCAACATCAGGTCTAGGATTCAAACCACGGTTGTTATGGCTACTGTATGGAATACCACAAAAGGGACTGGCACAGAGATTGTAATAATACTATGGCCTTAGGTAAGGTGTGCAAAGAAGAACAGGAGGGGAAGGCTATTGTGCATGTTTGGGCCTCTCTGAAATGATGGCTAGAGAAGGCATTTTCCAAACTGCCAAGGGAATCGTGAGGACCAATTTCCATTCAATGCTAAGGCAAGTTGACCATCCAGACCTCTTAGGTGTCTCTGAAAACCTGAGCTTATTTGTAAACCGGGTGGATTCTCTGAATTTCCATTTCATGAGAAATTTCAAGTTTTGTTTTTATTTTGAACTGGAAAAAAAAGGAAATGTCTTTGAAATTTCCTGCAAAATGAAACATAATAAATAATAATTCTGGAAAACTGTTTTGCAGAAATCTTCAAAACTTCATTTTGAAATGAAACATTCATGTTGAAATTTATTTTATTTCATGGTTTTTTAATGTTTTTTATTAATTGTATTATTTTATTTTATTTTATTTCATGCCATAATTCAACATAAAATAGGAATCAAAACATTCCATTATTTTATTTTATTTATAAAATCATTAAGGACCACTGTTACTTATTATTTGGCAAAATTCAATTTTTATTTTTATACATAATTTGATGGATAATATCAATGCTTGTTTTTAAGCATTTTTTTAAATTGATTTAATTTCTGTAGTGATGGGAAAGTGGGCAGTCAGACAATGGGGGCAGTCATACAGTAATTATTTAATGACAGTAGACTTTGATATTCAAAATTTTCAAGATTGATAGCTGTTAAAACACCAATTGCCAAGATCATATGGCAAAACTTGCAAAGTAAATATCCTTAAATCAAACTCTAATAATGTCTCCTGTAACATTTGTATTACTTTGCTTAGGTGTAAATTCCTGTTCTTATCAATGGAAATATTTTTCTATTGGTTTATAGGTACAGTGAAATTGATATTTACCTCCATTTACCAATAAAAATCTAATCCTTCTACACCTACTTATTATTGACTGAAACACCTCCTCTTATTCCGTAGATCAAAGTGACTTCAGTTTCCCTTGTGAGGAAACAGTTTGACATTTTGGCCAGGGAAATAAGATATGTGCTCACGGCTAGATTAAAAAAGGAATATTGGCTTTGCAATTCCAAATGTGCCAACACTTAGAAAATCACTGGGAAGTGATTATTCCCATCAATTCGGCACTGGTGAGGCCACATCTGAAGTATTGTGTCCAATTTTGGGCCCCCCACTATAGGAAGGAAGTGGACAAATTGGGGAGAGTTAAGTGGAGGGCAAGAAAAATAATTAGGGGGCTGGAGCACATGACTTATGAGGAGAGGCTGAAAGAACTGGGCTTTTTGAGTCTGCAGAAGAGAAGTGTGAGGGGGGATTTGATAGCAGCCTTCAACTACCTGAAGAGGGGTTCCAGGGAGGATGGAGCTAGGTTGTTCTCAGTGTTGGCAGTGACAGAAAAAAGAGCAATGATTCCAAGTTGCAGTATGTAAGGTCTAGTTTGTATTCACACGCTAGACACTATTGTAATAATCTTCATACAGTCATGCCTTATAAGGTGTTATTTGAAAACTCATAACCTGCAGAACAGTAAAATGCATCCAGTAACATTATGCACATGAGCTGAAATCATGACTGACGTGTGTTTCCCAGATAAGTTTGGGGAGTTGCTAAACCAGTTTCTCAAAAGCAAAGCTCAGGGCTAAGCCCCAGTCAGGTGTAAACAAAGCTGATGGGCCATCCCCTATGGCAAGAAAGGGAGGGAAAGGGTTAAAGAGATCTTCATCTTAGCTAAGACACATCATGATCTCTCTTTCCTCCCTGAAACCTCTTGGCCTTCAGATGGAAATAATTTTTAAGGAGGAACTGAAACAAAGGAGGGACAAACACCCCAAGATTCCCCTCTCTTCTCTCTCCCTGTCCATCTCCTGCTTTGCACCGGAGAAGACAAAAGAAGCAGCCATTGTACTCTGGGGGAAGAATCTTGCCTGGAAGAGTTTGGTCAGTAATGCTGTTGAAAGCACGTGGTGAGAAACTTTGCTTTAAAGCTAATTTAGCTTGTTCCGTTAGGCACTCCAAAGTGTTTTATATTTATTTTTCTTGCGCCATTTCTGACTCTTCTGCCTCACTGCTTCCACTCACTGAAAATCTCTCTTTGTAGTTAGTAAAATTGTTTTATTGTTTTATCTAATCCCATGTTGAAGTGCTGGATAATTCCATTTAGGGTGGCAAAATTGTGTGTACGTTATTCTCTTAAAGGAATAATGCACTTGATGTATTTGGACTGTCTGAGAGGCTGGGCAGTACAGGACATACATTTCCTGGGGGGAGTATCCAGGACTGGGAGTGCTTTGGGGTCAAGGGACACACAGTCCCCCTACTGGTCTGGATTGTGCTCCAGTACATCACAGGCATCTACTGAGGTTTTCAGATATGCCCAGGCACCTAACCCCTGTTGATTTCAGTGAGAATTAGGCATCTAGGGCCTGATTTTTAAAGATATTTAGGGGTTTAAGGATGGAGACAGGGTGATATTAAAATAAGCATTTTATTCTTTTTGATGGAAATGAAATGCACTGACATGTCAAAATGAAATTTAGGCTTTGATTCTCTGAATCAATCCCTGAATCAAGTCCAAATAATTCCTGTCATTCTATGCATAAACTCTTAGAATTGCATACTCACGTCCTTGTGGAGGACCTGATGGTAAGAGACAAAAGGACCAACCATGTCTCTGGCATGCCACATTGTCTGATGGTCCAAGTTCCTCAAGGAGTGGAAGGGTTGAGTAGTAGAAAAGCAAACAACAATGGAAGAGTCCCAGGAAAGAACAGCCCCGGACCACATGGTGACTGCCCAGTTATACGGCCTGAGCATCATCTGCTCACGCTCCATGCCCATATTTAGTCTTTCCACCCATGTAATACTGAGATGTACGTGTTCTATAGGTTAACATATTGTGATATGGTGAAGGCAGGAGGCAGTAGAAGAGTGGTGGATGGGAGGTATGTGAGCCCCAGAATGCTCCGGGCCTTGTTCCCTGCGGACTAACTCAGAGCCACTGGGGGCAATTAGGAGCAGCTGAGGCTGATTAAGGTTCAGCCAGGTGCTCCATAAAAGGGCTCCACCCCAAACACACAGGGCACAAGCTGGAGGAAGTAGGAGTGCTGTGCTGTGCTGTGCTGTGCTGTGCTGTGCTGTGCTGTGCTGAGGAGCGGACTGGACTGGACTGGACTGGACTGGAGAGCAGAGCAGAGCAGAGCTCTGGGGTCGAACAGTAAGGAGGAAGATACCGGCTCAAGAGGCCAGAAAGACTGAAGGAGGGGGAGAATTAGCCCAGGGGAAGAGTGTGCCGTCTGGAAAGCAGTACCAGCAGCACATAACTGCTTCTCATAGGGCCCCTGGGCTGGGACCCGGAGGAGCGGGTGGGCCCGGGTCCCTACCCCCTCCCCTGGTAAGACGGGGTGACGGGCAACTTCCTGGCCCACTACAAGCAGGAAGGTGCGAGACCCACTGGAGGGAAGCCGGCAGTCAGCCACAATATTGATACTTGTAACTACCATTTCAGCACATGATCATACCATCACCCCTGTCTTAAGATGATTTGCAGTTATTGCTTCCATTTTCCTTGTGGTAGCACTGACTGGAACATTCTAAGTCCAACCATTCAGCAAGCCCTTCTTAATTCCCAAAATCTAAAGATAACCATAGATCTGTGCCTAGGACACTCTTATCACAGAATCATAGAACCATAGAAGATGAAGGTTGGAAGGGACCTCAGGAGGTCATCTAGTCCAACCCCCTGCTCAAAGCAGGATCAGTCCCAACTAAATCATCCAGATAATCATCCAGCTAATATCTTACAGAATACAGGTCTGTAGGTTTCTTGTGTTACACCTTAAATATAATGAAAGGCAAGCCAATGAATATAATGGGGGCAAACTTGCCCTATGGGCTACATATCATAAGAACATCAGAACGGCCATACTGGGTCAAACCAATGGTCCATCTACCCCAGTATCCTGTCTACCAACAGTGGCCAATGCCAAGTGCTTCAGAGGGAATGACCAGAACAGGTAATCAATCCCATCATCCATTCCCAACTTCTGTCCCTCTGCTATAGTGAATTTCTTTAAAATGTTTATCCATAGGGGAACAGTTTCAACTGGAGAGACTGAGGGAGTCCAACATCAGCATATCTCATAGGCCTGTGGCTAGGCACACAGCTAAAAAGTACTATTGTGATCACCTACTCTGCCCTCCTGCATGACAAAAGTCATAAGACTTTCTCAACTTAACTTTTCTTTGAACTAGAGAAGATCTTTTAGGAGGAAAAAGTCCCATCTGTATTTTAAAATTGCCAGTGAGAGAGAATCCACCAAATACTGGGTAAACTTTGCTAACAAGAGTAGATTTACACTGGCAAAAAATAGCATATTTCCACTGAAATCAATGAACCAAGTCCTATTGCAATGTCTATACATTTTGCAAAGAACAAAAGTTTGAAGTCCTGTAAAAAAAAAAAAAGAAAAAGAAAATAAAAAATGTATTAAAGTCAGCAAAAGTGGAGCACAAATAGACCCGTACAAACTGGCTTCTTTAAGTAAAGGAAATATGCTAAGTGGTCTCCATGGCTTCTGGTAAATTCAGAGCTTGTCATGAAAACAAGCCGAAAGTGTCTCGACACGGATGGAAATTTTACAGTTTGAAATCACCAAAATGATTGGTGGATGTTGATGGGAGGAGGCTGCTGCAGTTCTGAAATATTATTTATCTGGTGGTCGCTCCATGGGATCAAGGGCATGAGTGGACTGGAAGGAGAGAACTTTACCATCATGGCAGACAGACTAAACAACTCCTGAGGCCTTTGATCCACCAGGTTCTGGCTGGTGGAGGTTTAGGTACACCCTGATCACCTGGGCTAATATCCATTGACGACCCCGTCCTCCATGAACTCATCTCATTCTTTTTTAAAAACTCTCTGCAGCTCAAGAGAAAGTGAGCCAGGGCTGATGTAAAATCGAAAACCTTATTTAATATTTTAGACTTCAAATGCTTTAACCATTTTCCTTCTCTGTATTTTTAATAAAAATTATAAAAAAGGATTTGGTTTTTTTGCCAAGATATTAAGCAGTCTGAAGTCTCTGCATACTGAATCCTAACCTTGTTTAAAACTGTTTAATGTTGTACAGTGAGTGTGTTAGGGCTCCCCTGCCCCTTCTTTCACATTTCCTAGATACAGTTCACCGAAAAGCAACAGTACAGAGTCCAATCTGCAGGCAATGCGACGGGTATATTTGGGGCTAAACAAGGAAGCATAATACCAAAGCCCTTCACACCAATCTGGCTTCCTTTCCAATAACCGTAGCTCTATGCCAGTAGAGTTTCCTTATACCCATGACCATTTCCTCTTGTCTTTAAACAGATATTGAACTTTATAAATCAGTGAGGTAACCAAAGGGTTAAATGCTTAATGACAAAGCCAAGGAACACTAGCTGGCTGTGTTTGGCACAAAGTGTTTATAATTTTCAGAATTTTGAATGAAAAATTCAAATGGGACTTTGTGGAATATCCATTTTAAACATAGAAAATAGGGTTCCACAAACCAGAAGTCATGTTACATTTTGATGGGTCTTGAATCTGGGGGCTTTGGTACCACCTCATTTGTACCTCAATGGAAGGGTAGGGAGTGAGGATACATTTTGGCCATGGTCACTTTATGGCCCTTTCTTGTTTCATTCGCTCGCCTCCCTTTGTCCCCCGTGCTTCTCCCAACCAGTTGCTTGACCTTGCTCTGGCAGCGGTCTTGAAGAGAAGTCAGAGCTTTCTTTCGTTTGTACATTCATATATCAACCCCCCACTACACTTTCAAACATTTTGACGACATCCCTTATCTCTTCTCACAGTAATAAAGAATAGCCATCTAGTTGTGGTTAGGCAAGAGTAACACACAATGTCTTTGTTCTATGGTTACATGTGTATCTTGAAGACCTGAGTTTTCAGGAGGGCAAGCAGGCCCAAAAGCAGGCCCAGAATACCATCTCAGGCAGATACACAGACCTAAATATTTATACAAACCTAAACTTTATACTGCTAATCCTAACACTGACTGTGTTAGGTGGACTCTTTGGGCCTGTATATGGATCCAAATTAATACATACAAAGTACTTTGAGATCTTTGTGGGTCACCGATACTGCTGAAGAAAACTGCTCAAGTCTACCATTGTCTGTGTGAGAGGAATATGAAAATTGCCATAGTGAATCCAGCATGAGAGCCATATCTAGTCCAGTGTCCTGTTCCTGACAATGACCAGAACCAGATATTCAGAGAAAGTTTCACAGTAGACAGATCTGGGATAATCAGCCCCTACACTAGTATTATTTATAATTAGATATTGGTTTAATCTCTGAAACATGATGTTTAATATCCCTTCAAAATAGATTATCATAATTAATTATAATAACCCTGAATATTTTTTCTTATCTTAACCTTTAATGAATCTTGATACATTTTTGATCTCAAAGTCTTTCAAGTGGCAAGTAGTACCACAATCTAATTATGTGTCATCTTCATGGTATCAGCACATGTGTAGAACACCCTTCCAACACTGGTTCACCGAACCATCACCTCAATTTATGATAATCCTATAGGAAAAAAGAGAGAAGGTCTCCGCTCAATGTGCTTTTAGATTCATCTGTTATATTTATGTACGTCTCTTCTTTTCTATAGACGTGATACTGTTTAGACTAAATGGACATTTTCCTACAGCCTGTCTGCAATCAGAACACCAACGGAGACTTACAAGACTTCTATTTATAGACCATCTGTATTATTAAGCCTAATCAACACTATGCACCATCCTGATGCTGCAGACAGGTTCATACTCATGCTAATATTCTGTACTCACACTTAATTTCAATAAGATTATTCATGTGTTCAACCTAGTTACAGGAGTAAAGCTTTTGATGGATTGGGTACTATATGTCTATTTATACGAGCATTTGTATTTTCACTAAACCTGTCAAACTGAAAAGTGAGATCTATGATATGTTAACTGGGGCAAAAATTTCACAGGGTTCCAAATTCTGGGCAATGAGGAAGAGACAGGAGAAGATCTTGAACATCATGGAAATTAAAATGTAAAGATGGATGCTTGGAGTTACATTGATGGACCATGTTTAGAATGAATGAAGTAGGGGAAACGTGAGGGTTGGTACTAGTTTTAGAAAAGCTGAGAGAATCCAGGCATAGATGGTTTGGCCATGTGAAATGAAAATAGGAATAATATATACAAAACAGTGTATATAGTGTATCAGAGAAGTGGAGAGTAAGAGAAGTGGTGGGAGACTAAAACTAGATGCATGAATGTCATACTGAAGGATTTGATTTGTGCAGAGTCTCTGAGGAATTACATTCAAGATAGAATGTGTGGGAAGGTGCAGTGACCTTCCTCCGAGCTGGGGCCCGAAGAAGGCAACCAGGAGGCCGGCTAACGATAGGTTCTGCCGGCCGACCAGTCCGGCAACAGAGGGGCGGAACCTCAACCAGGGCTGAGAGTATAAAAAGCAGGCCCCACAGCTCAGAGGGAGACAAGCTGCTGCTAGAAACAGACGTGCCGTCCTGCCGGCTGCAGCAAAGGCCTGAACCGGGCTGGGCCGCTGCCCCAAGCGAGCGCCTCCCAGAGCGAGGACCCCAGGAGCGGCTCAAGCGACCAAGCCCTAAGGGTTGGATAGGGCCCCCGGGACCCTTAGACTGGCCTAGGCCTACAAGCCCCAAGGACTGGGCCAGCCCCTAGGCCCCAGTGACTGGAGCGAGTCCCCCGAACCTGAGGGCTGGGAGATCCCCCCCGAGGCCGGACCCGACCTGGAAGAGCTGCCTGATGCTGAGCCCCCAGAGACGGGACAGGACCTGGAGGAGCTTCCAGAGGGCGAGCCCTGTGACCTGGAGGAGCTGCCCCTCACAGAGGAGCTCCCCGCCTTGCCACCCATGGATGAGGAGGGACTGGCGGGTCTACCCCAGGCCGTGTACCCCAGTGACCCCGAGGACCCGGCAGAACAGGTACCTGGGGATACGGGGAGGAAGTGGCCCAGGGACAGCCATAGCCTTGGCTGAGACAGGGGCAAGCCCCATTGGCGTATTGCCGCGGGAGCCCCGCCGATTCAGTGGCAACACCTTTGCCACTGCTAGGGCCCTGGGCTGGGATGCAGTGGAGTCGGGTGGGCCTGTGTCCCGCTCCCCTCCCCCTCCCCCTTGCCACCCAGGGAGTGATTACAGTCCCCTTCTCTCCTGACTAGAGGAAAGTGATTGCTTGCCTGCCCTGCTGAGGGCCGTGGCACTAGACTGCTTGATTGCCCGCACTGCCAAGGGCCGGGGCGATAGACTGCCTTTTTGCCCGCCCTGCCATGGGCCATGGCACTAGCCTGCTTGATCGCCCGCCCTGCCTGAGGACCGGGGCACCAGACTCATCACAGACGCTAACGTTCCCCTTGTAGGAAGGTGCAATGGCCTTCCTCCAAGCTGGGGCCCGAAGAAGGGCAACAACGGCGGGGCCGGACCGGACCCCATGCTGCAAGTGGAATGAATAAGAAGGACGCAAAGAGCCAACTTCATAGAGGTGGGAGTAAAGCTAGAGGAAGATTTGAGTTGAGTAAGTGCTGCAAGGAATTCAGACACTATATTGCAGGAGTGTCGCTGTGACATATAGGACAGTGTCCTGTAACATTCAAGACAAACTTTACGGAATTAAGTTTCACACCTTTGGATTTCATTGTATTAAAAATGCAAATGTTTAGGTACTATTGTAGGATTGTATGGAGCTTCTTTAAGAAGAAGACATGAATTTTGCAATCTCTGGGAGATATTGGGGACTTGAAAGGATTTCTGGATAATATGTGTGAAGTGGATTTTCAAGGAAATAGCTGGTGGTGAAGATTATGCAAATGACCCACCTGGAACCCATCCTTTCAGAGCTACGCTTTGAGCGGAGACCCCTTGCCTGGCTGATTACCTAGTCAAGATCTCTTCAAAGAGCCGGACTGGATAAATCAATGACTCACAGAGTTAGGAGATATTCTTTATGTGAATTTTAAAGTTAAAAGAAATTTCTGAACTTCTTTTAAGTTCTGGATGAATTTAAAACCAGAGCAAAACCAGCGGATAGAGGTTGAAGCCCTGCTCCTGCCAGATACCTGCATACATATTTACTAGAAGCAAAATTAGATTGGCGTCCTCTGAAGTTACAGGAACGGAACCAGTCTGACTTACAGTCTCTTGGCCTGCTCAGATTCACCTGTGCTCATGTATGGTTCACCCACTGTGACCCACCCTGTTCAAACTGCTCCCAAAGGCAGCAAGTTACAGCCTTTAAGGCATTTTCTCTTAATGTCCGCTAAGGCGCCGTCTGAGCTCTGAGCTAGAGGTGTGATTCCCAGTTCATTGCGCCAGCATTCCCATTAGCCGTGTAGCTGTAGCATCATGGGCAGCAGTGAGGGGCGGCACAGGCTAATGTTACTGAGTGGAAACTCACCTCAACTCTGTGGGTCTGAATTTGGCACGGCTAGCCCATGCCAATGCCTGCCACTGGCTGGACATCAGCAGATACGTTACTCTTTTGAGTGTGTTACCTCAATGAGGTCTACTGAGATCATGTCTCATGAGCTGGGAATCACACCCCTAGTTGATTGTGTAGACATACACTAAGTGGCATAGAATCATAGAAGATTAGGGTTGGAAGCAGCGCCCAAGCATAATTTTTTCAGGCCCAGTATAAACTTGTAACAGGGGCCCCCTTCCACACACGTACCACAATCCCTCAACCCATACATACAGTCTCATGAGCCATGAAAAAAGTTTGAATTCTGAAATTACTATTACATATTCTAAGTTTCTGAAAAATGTCCCCCCTTTGCTACTTTTGTTTAACATAATACCCAGCCTGAGAGTCCTACATGTTGCTGACTATTTTGAAACTTTTTGGTCACTATAAAGGTATTATATCCTGTCAATGTCTTGATTTTTTTATTCTAACGGACCAATGTCACTGCAAACATTTTATAATTAGGTCAATTAACTTTAAAACATTATTTTTCTGGCCTTTTTCATTGCAAAATCATGAATTAGCCCCCCAAAGTCAATTTCTCTTGCAAGTTCACACTCTACAGACAAAATAGCTAGGTGGCTTAACCGTTCTTGCCCCATTGTAGAACACCTGCAGATTTTGATGAGTGCTAGCTTGCTGAAACTTCTTTCAGCTTCTGATTGGCTTCAGCAAATCTCACAAGATCTGGACAATAGATACATAGATACAGGGAAATAATTTTCTATAAGTATCCTCAGGCATGATCTACAATTTAGCCTCATTTTTTTCCTCATGGTAATGGGGGTTGCAGCCTGGGCCAGGCCCCCCAGGGCCTCCAGGCCCCGGTAAATTGTATCCTCCCCCCATGTGGGGGTCCTGGTTGGAAGGGACCTCAGGAGGTCATCTAGTCCAACCCTCTGCTCAAAGCAGGACCAACACCAACTAAACCATCCCAGCCAGGGCTTTGTCAGATATAGGCAACTATTGGAAAGGGCCTCATCCTTCTTTCCCAAGGAAGGGAGGTTCTACAAAACACACAGACCCCTTGGGGGAAATATCCCTTCCATTGTATGGTACCAAAAGCACCACAGTCATGAGAGATCCTGAAACTATCTCAAGATTCCTAAAGAGAAATCCCATGGGTCACACTAGGTACATATATAATTAGAGAGAATGTTGCCAAAAAACTATTAGAGTGACCAAAGGAGGTTAACATCGTATTTACAGACTTTGTAGTTGGTTTTGACTTACTGCACCAATCAGCGCTGTGTCTTTTTTATTGATTGTCCCTGAGATTGGATATCTAAATCAGTTAGGCTCCATTGGCAATCCAAGCCTCGATCATTTCATTCTTATGCATGGTTAATTGCTGCTTAAGGACTGACCCAGCTCGGTGTTACCGGTAGCTTGTTACAGAGAGTGAACTTCAGGGATCTTGTCCCAGGGGGAACGAGTCGGCATTTAAACAGCTCTCAAGTATCAGGTCCTAGTTTTGGAGTCAGATGAGGAAAAGCTCTTTGCTCCATTCCCAGTGATAACCCTACCTACGTTGTCAGATGGAAGTGTTTGGAGTAAAGAAGAGTTGACGTCCTGAGCTGGTGTATTGCAGAGGCAGATAGAAAGACCAGACAGACAAATCATTAAGCAGGTAGATAAACAGACTAAGACAAAAGAAAGAGAAAACCACAGGTCAGAATGATCTCACCGTATTTATGATCCACATTTAAAAGGCAGGTGAGTTCATTCACATTTTTATTCCTTTTTAACCTTATGTGATCTATTCCAAAGGACCAGATTCTGTCCCCACCCCCTTTATCTAGGGTTTTGTCTCTACCAAGTCTCTTTGATTTCTGCCTGGACACAGAATCTGCTCAAACAGAGACAAGGTGGGTGAGGTAACAGCTTTTATTGGACCAACTTCTATTGGTGAGAGAGACAAATTTCTGAGCCACACAGAGCTCTTCTTTCTCACCAACAGATGCTGGTCCAATAACAGATATGATCTCTTGTCTCTTGAATATCCTGGGACAAAGACAGCTACAACTACACTGCATGCTCACACAGAGCGAGTTGTAACCCAGGGGATGTAGTCGGGAATCTGCCTACCACTTCAATCATCCATCTCTCTCCCTATTTCTCAAGGCAGCACTGACAGAAATTAGTTCATTTGGTCTGTGTTACCTGTAATTTCTTTTGTTGAAGTGTGTGTGTGTGTGTGAGAGTGTTATGAGCATGGGCAGTTTAGGGATACAACATTCTCCGGAGAAGACTCTTCCTTTCATTAAGAACATAAGAATGGCCAGACTGGGTCAAATAAATGGTCCATCGAGCCCAGTATCCTGTCTTCCTACAGTGGCTGGTATCAGATGCTTTAGAAGGAATGAACAGAATAAGGAAATTTATCAAGTGCTTATCAAGTGCTTTAGCAGTCAGAGATTTAGGGACATCCAGAGACTGGGGATGAGTTCCTGAACATCTTGCCTAATAGCCATTGATGGACCTATTCTCCATTAACTCAATTAATATTTTTTAACTTGGTTATTATTTTGCTCTTCACAACATCGCATGGCAATGAATTCCACAGGTTGACTGTGCATTTTGTGAGGAAGTACTGCCTTCTGTTTGTTTTAAAATAGATGCCTATTAATATAATCTGGTGACCCTGGATTTGTGTGTTATGTGAAGGGGGTAAATAACACTTCCTTATTCACTTTTGCCACATCATTCATAATTTTCAAGACCTCTATCACGTTCCCCTTAGTTGTCTCTTTTCCAAGCCAAATGTCACAGTATCTTAAATCTCTCCTCATACGGTAGCTGCTCCATACCATTAATCATTGTTGTTCCCCCTTCCCTGTACTTTTCCCAATTCTAAGGAATCTTTTTTTGAGATGGGCAACCAGAACTGCATATAGTATTCATGGTGTGGGCATACCATGGATGTATATAAAGACATTATGATATGTTCTGTTTTATAATCTCCCCCTTTCCTAATGGTTCCTAACACTCTGTTAGCTTTTTTGAATTCTGCTTCATATCGAATAGATGTTTTCAGAGAACTATCCACAATGACTCCAAGATCTCTGTCTTGAGGGGTAACAGCTAATTAAGACACCATCATTTTCTATGTATAGTTCGGATTATATTTTCCAATGTGATTTACTTTGCATTTATGTACATTTAATTTCATCTGCCAATCACTCTGTTTTCTGAGATTGTTTGTAGTCTTGAGTAACTTTGTATCATCTACAAACTTTGCTGCGTCACTATTTACCCCTTTTCCCAGGTCATTTATGAATATGTTAAAAAGCAGTGATCTTAATACCGATGCGTGAGAGACCCAGATCTTTACCTCTCTGCACTGGGGAATTTCCCTTTGCACAGAATCTGCCCGTGTTAACATAGACTGCTATAGACTGGGGACCGACAAGCTAGGCAGCAGCTCTGCAGAAAAGGACCTGGGGATAACAGAGGATAAAAAGCTGGATATGAGTCAGCAGTTTGCCCTGGTTGTCAAGAAGGCTAATAGCATATTGGGCTGCATTAGGAGGGGCATTGCCAGCAGGACGCGGGAAGTGATCATTCCCCTCTATTCGGCATTGGTGAGGCCGCATTTAGAATATTGTGTCCAGTTTTGGGCCCCCCACTACAAAAAGGATGTGGACAAGTTGGAGAGAGTGCAGCGGAGGGCAACAAAAATGATTAGGGGGCTGGAGCACAAGACTTATGAGGAGAGGCTGAGGGAACTGGGCTTGTTTAGTCTGCAGAAGAGAAGAACGAGGGGGGATTTGATAGCGGCCTTTAACTACCTGAAAGGGGCTTCCAGGGAGGATGGGGCTAGGCTGTTCTCAGTGGTGGCAGATGACAGAACAAGGAGCAACGGTCTCAAGTTGTAGGGGGGGAGGTCTAGGTTGGACATTAGGAAAACGTTTTTCACTAGGAGGGTGGTGAAGCTCTGGAATGGGTTACCTAGAGAGGTGGTGGAATCTTCATCTTTAGAGGTTTTTAAGCTGCGGCTTGACAAAGCCCTGGTTGGGATGATATAGCTGAGGTTAGTCCTGCTTTGAGCAGGGGGTTGGACTAGATGACCTCCTGAGGTCCCTTCCAACTCTAATAATCTATGATTCTATGATTCTAACATTTACTTTCTAATACAAGATCCATCTCTCTGCTATGTTATGTTTCTGTTGAGCTGATAATGGAGGAAAGGTTTAGTTTCTCTCCAGAGTCATATGGGGACAAACATAGATTGGACATTGGAGAGAATATTGGCTTCATTCCCATTTCTATTAACATTTGATATAAAAAAAGCCCTCTCACTTCCATGAGGGCACAATATTATCTTCGGTATGTACAGCCTGACATTCAGAGGTGCAGAAAAGCGAAACAAAGTGCAACTGAGTCAGATTTTCAAAAGAGCTTAAGTGATTTAGGAACAAAGTCCCAGTGATCTTTCTCTCTTGCCCTTTTCAAAATGATGTCACTGTGACTCGAGAATGTTTGCTGGGCACATTCATTTCTTCTTCTTCTTCAAAAATACTAGTGATTTTCAGAGGGATGAATCCAATAAGATACGATAGATATTAGATTGCATTTTCAACAGAATAATCTAAAATAATAGACAGAAATGAATAGACAAAGAGATAATGGACCAGATCCCCAGTAGTGGTAAATCATCCGTAGTTCTGTTGGTGTGAAGGGGGCAAATCTCCCACTGGTGTAAATCGGCTGTGGCTCCATGAAGTCACTGGGCCAGACTAAAGTGATATTAGGCCAGAGGGGGGAGCAACAGAGACAGAAAGTGAGAGAGAAAGTGAATAACCGTATTGCCTCATGGCTAGAGTTCTCACCCTGGATGGAGAAGACACATTTACAGACTGGAAGAGAGCTCTCTTTACAGTCATGCTGCTGATCAGATGTTCTCCACGGGCTGTTTCAATTTACGTTTATTATAAGTGTTAATTCCATTTGTTTTTTCTCACCTTCCAGGTCACAGTTTTCCTGAATACATCTCAATGGAAAATCAAACCACAGTGACTGAATTCATTCTCCTGGGACTGTCCAGTGACCCACAGATGCAAATTTTCCTCTTCCTGGTGTTTTCAGTTATTTACCTAAACACACTGGTTGGTAACATAGTGATCATGGTGGTCATAAGAACTGATTCTCACCTTCACACCCCCATGTACTTTTTCCTTTTCCATTTATCCATTGTTGATATCGGGTATTCTTCAGTCACGGTGCCTAATATGCTGATAAACTTTCTGGCAGAGCAAAAAACTATTTTGTTCAATAACTGCATTGCCCAGATGTTCTTATTTTTCCTCCTAGCTGGTACGGAGGTTTTCATTCTCTCAGCCATGGCTTATGACCGCTATCTTGCCATCTGTGACCCACTGCATTACGTGAAGATAATGAGTACAGCGATGTGTGTTCAGCTGGTGAGTGGTGCCTGGATGATTGGATTTTTCTATGCCCAGCTTAACACAGTTCTTGTCCTCAGGTTGCACTTCTGTGGGCACAATCAAATCAGCCATTTCAGCTGTGATCTCCCTGCTCTGTTACAACTGTCCTGCACTGAGACCCTCACCAGTCAAGTGGTGCGACTTACTTGTGCTGTCACAATTGGAGTATGCACCTTCCTCGTCACCCTGATCTCCTACATTCACATCATCTCCACCATCCTGAGGATACGCTCTGCGGAGGGCAGGCGTAAAGCCTTCTCCACCTGCAGCTCCCATCTGATTGTGGTTGGCTTATTCTACCTGACAGCTTTTTTCCACTACACAAAACCCAGCTCAGTCTCATCTGTGCTTCTGGATGAAATGTTCTCCATCCAGTACAGCATCTTGACCCCTATGTTAAACCCCATCATCTACAGCCTGAAAAACAAGGAGATGAAAACAGCTCTGAGGAAAATTTTCAGGAAATTCAAGTTTCTCAAGTAGTGTTGATGTTCTTTTTTGTTTTTTTAATCAAAGAGCAGAGATCTGTGGATAACTTGTGTTTGGGACATTCTCAGTTCAGATTTCTGACTGACACTGGTATAAATCAGTGTAAATCCATATAAGTGAATTGGCCAGATCCCCAGTGCTTGTAAACCAGCATACCTCCAATGGAAACAATGGATATTGGGGTTAGACTCACGAAGGGATTTGAACAGGAGAAATTGAGAGAGCTATCCCATATTCCACTGGTCAGGGAACAAACATGAGAGGGGACAGATCCCTGTTTGAATCATTTCTCATCATCAGATACTTGAAGTGGGGGGTCTCCCAGATCACAGGTGAGTACCCTAATCACTGGGATAAAAGTTTTGTGGGAGCTGGTCTTCCTAAATCCATCACCTTGTTGGCCCCAAAACAAATGGATATAATTGACCTTGAAGAAATTGAAGCTGGAAGTTAGAAGAAGGTTTCTCACCATCATGGGTGGAGGGGGGGAGTGTTCTTGAACAACCTTCCACTAGGAGCTGTAGGGACACACAGCTTAATCACTTTTAAGAGAGGGTTAGAGAAACGTCTGAGTGCAGCTGTATGATGGTGTTTTTTGTGATGGTGGCGGGCAGGGCTCTGCAGCCCTGGGCTCACTTCTGATTTCTGTCTAATATTCCCAAACGTTATGCTTCAGGGTTTGAGCCAGACACCAGCAGGGGTCAGGAAGGGGATCCCGTCCCTCGCCACCCAGCAATGTATTCTGGGAGGGAATTTTTGTCTCCTTCTGTTAAAACATCAGGGATGGCCATAGCTGGAGATGGGACCCGGATGGGATGATCCATGGTCCGAGCTGGTACTAAACAATCTCTGCCTCCGATGTTTGCCTAGGCTGTTCTTGTTCACATAATCAGGGACTAAATGATCAATAACTAACTAAGCACACAAAAACTTACAACAAAAAATTAAGCACATCAGAATCAGGAAGCTTGACAAACAACCAGTGGGGCCACTGAATGATCAAGGTACACTCAGGGAGGTCATTGATGTTGCAGAGAAGCTAAATGAATTCTTTACATTGGGCTTCGCTGCAGAGGATGGATGGGAGATCCCCACCTCAGATGACAAATCAAAGGAACTATATGTGGCTCTCTGTAATTCAAAGCAGCACCCTGGAACCACCATATTCACCGTTGTCATATAATTCTGATATGTTCTGTACAACCTATGCCCTGTGAGGCATCATTTTGAAAGTCTTCATCTGTTGAGCATTAATATCCTATTGGATTGCATGTGGTATCATTGTTAAGTGGTTCTGAAGTTTTGCTTTGCGTGTGTTACTGAAATATGCTCTGAGGTTGGAAACAACCACAACCAGCCTTTCAGGTATAACAGTGGAGGAGCCAGACAGCGTTAATGGATCAACAACACTCATCAAGGAAAGAATCCTCTATCTTAAGAACTGTTTACAATGAAGACATCTCAGAGGGACAATGTAGACAATGGACCAAGGGAGGAGGACCTCCACATCACAGCAAAAGATCTTTCTAGGAAGATGGAATACACTATAATAGGGAAGTGACACCCTCTGCAATGCAACACCTGGAAGAAATGTCGGGAGGACAAAGACTTTGAACTGGGGCAGGATGGTTCCTTGCAGGAAGGTAGTTCCAGCCTGTGTATTTAGAAAGAGAAACCTTTTTGAACCATCTGTCAGGGTGAGACACTGTTTTATTCAAATCCTGTATAGTTTGTTGAATTTCGACTGCAATTTCATTTTTATTTCTTAAGTAACCAACTCTGATCTCTACGCTTGCTACTTAGAATCACTTGAAATCTATCTTTTCATAGTTAATAAAGCTGTTTTATATTTTACCGAGAACAGTGTGTTTTGGTTGAAGTGCTTGGGACATCTCAGCTTAGTTTACAAACCCAAGTGGGTGTCCTCTCCATATCGAGGGAGGGATGGAGTGGGTAATGAACTTACACTGGCCAGGCTTCTGACTGGTGTGAGATGGTACAGCTGCGGGATGCAAAACTGCAGACTGGCTGGAGCCTTCCTATTGATGATTTATGAGTGACTGCAAAAGCATTCGTGTGACACAGTTGGATGTGTCCCTGCTTGTGGATGTCTGTGTAAGTGCAGTAGCTGCCAGAGGTTTGTGCCTTGACGTCTGCATCACAGTGCGAGAGGGAACCTAGTTTCATGGGAAAGAGGGCTCAGGAGTACCATGGGCCACATTCCACCCCAGGAAAACCCATCATACTATCACTGACTGAGGTATGGATTCAGGAGGTTTTGGAATTTTTTTTTAAAATTAAACAGTAATAAGTCACCAGGACCATGCAGCACTCATCCAAGAGTCCTGATGGAACTCAGATATGAAATTGTAAAATTACTATTTGTTATATGTAAGCAATCACTTAAATCAGCCTCTGTACCAGACGACTAAAGGGGAGTTAATGTAACACATATTGTTTAAAAAAAAAAAAAAGGGCTCCAGAGGCAATCAACCCTGCTAAACCTAACTTCATTACCAGGCAAATTGGTTGAAACTATAATAAAGAACAAAATTATCGGACACAATCTTGGGGAAGAGTCAGTATGGCTTTTGTAAAGGGTAATCATGCCTCCGTAATCTATTAGAATTCTTTGAGGGAATTAACAAACACATGGAAGGGTGATCTAATGGATATAGTCCACTTGGACTTTCAGAAAGCCTTTGACAAGGTTCCTCAACAAAAGCTCTTGGGCAAAGGAAGTAGGCAGAGTATAAAAAGAAGGTTATGTGCGCTAGCTAATTTTGTTACCTGCCTGTAGAATGTCTCATCCACTTCCTCTTCCTGATCTGGGGGTCTATAATAGACCCCCTCCATAATATCACTACTTTTCTTTGCCTTTTTTATCCTCACCCAGAGACTCTCAATAGGTTTGTCCCTCACTTCCTTTTTGACCTCAGAGCAAGTGTATACATTCTTGATGTACAGCCCCACACCTCAACCTTTTTTCCCTTACCTATCCTTTCAGAATGAGCTACATCCCCCAATGTTGTTACTCCAATCATGGGAGCACAGTAATACTCTTTCCTGGAACATCAGCTCATGTCGAAGAAGCCAAAGCCATTTCACTGACACCACCTGTGTAGCCACACATTTACTTCCATTATTTTATGGTCCCTACCCAGGCCTTTTCCTTCAACAGAGAGGATGGATGAGAACAGCACTTGTGCTCCAAATGCTTTTATCCTTCTTCCCAGAGCCACATAATCTGCAGTCATCTGATCAAGATAATTCTTGGCAGTATTGTTGGTGACAAATGGATAAGTAGGAAGGAGTAGTGGTGCGAGGGCTTGATGATTCTCAAAAGATTCTCAGTCACATCCTGATTTTGAGCTCCAGGAAAGCAGCACACTCTCGGTCCAGATGGAAGATGGATGACTCTGTCCCTCTTAGGAGGGAGTGTCCAACCACAACCACCCATCTATCATCTCCTCCTCACGGAAGTGGTGGTTGTGGAACCCTAGAAATCCCTAGGACAATGCATCCCTGGCCTTCCAGTCAATGGGGTCTCGTCCAATCCCTTCCTCTTGCAAGCCATTCTCAGTAATAGTACCTGTGCAGGGAACCTGGACCGCGGGGTCTCCCCTCTGTCCCAGACAGAGGGAACCCTCATTGCTCATTGTACAACAGGGGGGTTTCCTAGCCTCCCATACAAAAAGATCAAGAGCCTTGTGTTCAGCAAATATAAATGGGAGTAGTTCCCCCTGGCTTTATCTCTGGGTCTGGAAGCCCAGGAGGGGGCTGCCCTTCATTCCCAGGGTGGGGTGGCCGCATCGCCAGAGTCAGACTGCTGTTAGCTCTGTTCTTGGGAGGCAGAGAGAGGGGGCACGTGGAAGCTCCTAACATGTGATGAGGAGCACAAGTTCCATTGACTCACCTAGTGCATTTCCCTTCAATTTTGACTTTATCTTTTTTTTACTAATTCTATTTTATTTACTTTCAAATGTTATTTTCTTTTTTTTTTAATTTTCCATTTTAAAATCATAGAATCATAGAATATGAGAGTTGGAAGGGACCTCAGGAGGTCATGTAGTCCAACCCTCTGCTCAAAGCAGGAGTAACCTCAGCTATATCATCCCAACCAGGGCTTTGTCAAGCCTCAGTTTAAAAACCTCTAAGGATGGAGATTCCACCACCTCCCTAGGTAACCCATTCCAGTGCTTCACCACCTTCCTAGTGAAAAACTTTTTCCTAATGTCCAACCTAGACCTCCCCCCCTACAACTTGAGACCGTTGCTCCTTGTTCTGTCATCTGCCACCACCGAGAACAGCTTAGCCCCATCCTCCCTTGAACTCCCTTTCAGTTAGTTAAAGGCCGCTATCAAATCCCCCCTCATTCTTCTCTTTTGCAGACTAATCAAGCCCAGTTCCCTCAGCCTTTCCTCATAAGTCCTGTGCTCCAGCCCCCTATCATTTTTGTTGCCCTCCGCTGGACTTTCTCCAACTTGTCCACAACCTTTTTGTAGTGGGGGGCCCAAAACTGGACACAATATTCCAAATGCGGCCTCACCAATGCCGAATAGAGGGGAATAATCACTTCCCGTGACCTGCTGGCAATGCCCCTCCTAATGCAGCCCAATATGCTATTAGCCTTCTTGACAACCAGGGCACACTGCTGACTCATATCCAGCTTTTTATCCACTGTTACCCCCAGGTCCTTTTCTGCAGGACTGCTGCTTAGCTCGTCGGTCCCCAGTCTATAGCATATATACATTTATTTTTTCTTTTTATGTTTTAAATACCTTTATATCACTTTTATTTTATACTGTATTATTGTATTATTTTATTTTTATATCCTTTGGGTTTATTTTATTTTTATGTTTTTATAATTAATTTTATTTTTCTTTTAAATTTTTATAGTGTTTAGCATTTTAATTTTATATCCTGTTCATTTATTTTATTATCTATATCTCTATATAATTTTATTTGTTTTTAATTTATTTAATAATTTTGCTGTATTTTTAAGACTAAATTTCACTGAAAATGACACATCCCAGTGGAAAGTTTTGAATTTGATTAATCAACATTTTCCTAATGGAAAACTCTTCTATCCCTAAATTTTTAATCAGCATCCAAAGTCCAGTAATCTTATTGGTATTGCTTAAATAGGCTCTGAATGCAGGGTTGAGGCAGTGATCCCAGGCTTGAGGTCTATAGTTTAGGGACCTAAGGATGGGGGTCTGGGTGGGGCATCTCAAAGAGTTTTCCTCTGCCAAGAGCACCAATGGGAATTCTGTGGGCCTGATTTTAGTGGAAATCAGTCTATTGAAAGCTTCTCACTTCCCCACCATCATTGCAGTCGTCAGCTGGAGTGCTGGCCAACAGGGTCATTTATAGAGGAAATATGCAGTCTCTTTATATGGACAAGTTCTTACTGAGGATAATTAAAGACATTATTGGGGAAAATCTTGATAAGAGGTAATACTGCAATGTATCATATGGGACTTTACTTCAAGCGCACACCTTTTGAATCAGAACAAAATTTCAAAAGGTGGAGTTCTTGGCGTGACTAAAATCAGACTAAGAAGGATTCGGTCATGTCCGTGGATAGCAAAAAGATCCAGTTATTATGAGGAACCAGCTTGTAATGCTATAGTTAAGGCAGCTTTGTTATAGGTTTGCTTTTAGCAGAGGAAAGAATGATGTATATCTACCATTCCTGTGTCAATGCAAAAAGCAAATAAACATGTCAAATAAAGTTTGTGTAAAGAAGGGATAGTGAGTTAATTGTTTCCATAATTTGTAGTTAAGTAAGATCACTAATAAAAAGCCTAAGCATTGCTGCCTCATAAGGAGGTTAGGCACCTTATTTCCAAAGATCTTAATAGGAGTTAGGCACCTAATTTGTTTGGCTGCTTCTTAAAAAAAAATCACACTAGGTGCCTATCTGTGGCTTGGTCTACACTTACACCAGCGTTTTGGTGGCAGTCGACAGGAGTTACGCAAACTATGCAGAGAAATTGCGTAACTCCCGTCGACTGCTATGCTTCTCTTCTGTGCACCATCTTCACTGCACTGTGCCGATGGAAACCGTGTTCCCATCGACGCAGCGCTACACCACTTGCGGGGGTGGTTTAACAGAGTCGACTTCTGGATCAACCGAGCGGGTCTTTGCTGACTGCTCAGTCAATCCAGAAAAGTCGATCTGACGGCGGCGACTTTGCCGCCGTCAGTGTAGACAAAGTCTGTATCTTTATAAGCTTAAATATCTTTGGAAATCTTATCCCCACCCCCAGTTCTTATTAACTTTCAATGAGAATCAGGCACCTAAATCCTTTAGGTTCCTTTGGAAAATCCAGCCAACATATTGCCCAGAGATGGTTGGCAACATCATCCTATCCAACTGAATGAACAAAAACACACATAGCTCATATCTAGCTTTATCTAGGTTGTTGTTAGAAATAACCAAACAGGTTGTCCCTGGGGCGGATTGGGGAGACGGAACCCTTTATTGACTGCTCGTTCCACCTCCACGCTGTGAGTGAGCAATGAGGGGGTTACTTTACAATTCTTTTAACCATAATAGTATGTAAATGGATACATTTCCAGCAACTCCACATAGATACTTATTTGGTTACATTGACACCTAAAAAATGAATATTAACAACTACATGATGAATACAATTACACCCGCCTTGTTTGTTGTTTACAGGATTATCATACAGAGGGCAGGCACATCACTTTAAAACCTATTAATTTTACACTAACATTCTTTGAAGTAAAGGTATGCCAGGAGGGAAGAAAGATAATGTTTTCTCCCCACTGAAGGCCTTGAGCAGGAGGGGGAATAGTTATTTTGTTAGCCTCATCCCCTGCGCAGATGGCCAGGAAGGAAGGAGAAGAAGAGAGAGAACAGACTCTAGCTAGAATTCATACCAATTAGCAGAAGCAAGGTTTGCCCATGCCATGACCCTGTTCCCTGTAACTTAGGCCTGACCATTCGTCCAGCTTTTAACTCTTTACTCTCCTACAATTGTATTTTCCTAGTTTGTTTATGAACATGTCATATAAGACAGTATTAAAAGTCTTGATAAAGTCAAGATATACCACATATACCACTTCCTCCCTATCCACAAGGCATGTTACTCTGTCAAAGAAAGCAATCCGGTTGGTTTAACATTATTTGTTCTTGACAAATACATGCAGATTGTTACTTCTCACCTTATTATTTTGTAGTTCTTTTTCAAATTGATTGGTTAATTATTAGCTCCATTAACTTTCTGGATATTGAAGTTAAACTGACTTGTCTGTAATTCCCTGAGTTTTCTTTACACCCCTTTTTATAGATTGGCACTATATTTGCCCTTTTCCAGTCCTCTGGAATCTCTCCCATCTTCCATGACTTTTTGAAGACAATTACTAATGGCTTAGATATCTCCTTAGTCAGCTCCTTGAGTATTCTAGAATGTATTTCATCAGGCCCTACTGACTTGGAGACATCTAACTTGTTCAACTCATTTTAAACTTTTTCTTCCCCATTTTAGCCTCAGATCCTACCTCATTTTCACTGGCATTTACAATTGTAGATGTCCAATCGCTACTAAACATTTTGATGAAAATTTAAACTAAAAAATCATTTATCACTTCTGCCATTTCCACATTCTCTGTTATTGTTTCCCGTCTCCCCCTCATTGACTAATGGGACTAACCTGTCATTGGTCTTTCTCCTGCTTCTAATGTATTTGTAAAATGTTTTCTTGTTACCTTTTATGTCTCTAGCTAGTTTAATCTCATTTTGTGCTTTGGCCCTTCTAATTTTGTCCCTACATGCTTTTTGTTGTTTGTTTATATTCATCCTTTATAATGTGACCTAGTCTCCACTTTTTGTAGGATTCTTTTTTTGAGTTTCAGATCATTGAAGTTCTCCTCGTTAAGCCGGGGTGGTCTCTTGCCATACTTCCTGTCTTTCCTATGGAATGGGATAGTTTGCTCTGGTTCCCTTAATAATGTCTCTTTGAAAAACTTCCAACTCTCTTGTACTGTTTTTCCCTTTAGAGGTGCTTTCCATGGGACCTTACCTTCCAACTCCCTGAGTTTGCTGAAGTCTGTCTCCTTTAAATCCATTATCTTTATTGTTCAGTTTCCCCTCCTACTATTCCTTAGATTCATGAACTCTACAATTTCATGATCACTTTCTCCCAACCTGCCTTCCACTTTCAAATTCTCAACAAGTTCTTCCTTATTTGTCAAAATCAAATATAGAACAAACTCTCCCCAGTAGCTGTTTCTGCCTTCTGAAGTAAAAGTCAGTTATTACCCATTTTCTACCTGGGCATTTGATTTTCTTTCGTACCTCTAGTACTTTCCATTTTCCTTTCTTGAATTTCATCTTGTTGATTTCAAGCCAAGTGTCTAACTTGCCAAGATAGTTTTGAATTGCCATCCTGTCCTCCAAAGTGATTGCAATCCCTCCTAGCTCAATGTTATCCATACATTTTATAAGCAGACTCTACATTCCATTATCCAAGTCATTAATGAAAATATTGAATAACATCAGACCCAAGATTGACCTTTGCAGGACTCCACTGGATACACTCTCCCAGTGTTATACTCATAAAAGACTAGCAGGATCTTATTGAGGGGGACAAGGCAATATATATAAGAATATTAAAAAGCAGTCACATTCACACACATTCATAAGGTTCTGCAAGCTGGTGTGATATAATTACCAGTCCTTTTATGCGTTACTCGAGCCAGCCTAGTGGCCAGCTAGGCTGGACAAGAGGAGGGAGCCAGGCCTCTGTCAGACGTGAATCAAGGTGTGCATGAGATGAAAAATTCTAAAAGGTTCGGATGCAGAAATGCCTAAACATTTCATTTAGAAATTTTTGATTATAACAAAACATTTCCACTTGAAACTTCCATTTCAAATGAAAACATTAATTTTGAATGAACATCTTAATTTAAAATGACCTTCAGGTGAGTAATTTTTTTTGTAAATGTAAGTGAAAATGATAATTCAAAATAAAAGCTCTCTTTTCAGTCTGACATTTTGAGACAAAAGCTTTCATTTCCTTTTGAGATGTCAAATTGCAATAAAATCTTCCCCCCAACAAAAATAAATTATTTTTCTTCAAAATTCAGATTTTCCCACAGAAAATTGTTGTCTTGATATAATCACACTTTCAGATTGAAAAAAAAAATCATGGAAAAAATTTGTGCAGAATTAACAAACATAGAAATAGTCACCATTCCTGTCTTAAAGAAACTACAGTCTGACAGAATGATGCAGGATAGTCTGCAAAACTAGGAGGCGGGAGTAGCTAAATCATGCTATTTTCTATTCAATGAGCTGGTTGAAAAAGTTTTGAATTTTGACGAGAAAGAGGGACATGATTTTTATCATGAAAATATTCCAATTTTCAACCAGCTCTGTTCATTTTTTTTTTGGTGAAGAATGTGAAAGAAGAAATTATCTCTGTGAAAATGGGAAGGGAGGGTGGTGTCTTTCTGAAGTGGGACAGGGTGTGCATTCAGTCAGTATGTGGCTGGCATTGGAAAAGACTCCCAGCGGGCACATGGATGTTGTTGTGGTTCAAAGCTCAGGACAGGGATGGAAGAGATCAGGCTTCAATGTCTCGTTCTCCAGAGTCTTTCCAGCTGACCTAGGGCATGTCACTGAGACCGCATTTTCCCCACTGAATAGGAGTTGGCACCTGATTCCCCTAAACTGTATTGAAAAGCTCATCCTATTGGTTGACTCTTCATTCACCCCCGCCTATAGCTCTATAAATACAACTTTGACAAGAGGTGGATTCTGAGTCATAACTTCATTTGCTGAGGCAAGATATTCAGCTGGCAGATATCGGTGTCATCACGCTCCTTTCCACAAGCTGTAGTGCTGCACATAAGGGTGAATTTCCCATAGCTGAAGAGTGCCAGCTCCACTTTATGTTCAGGGTTTATGTGGAAACTCAGAGATACACAGATCTTTACAACTCCATGGTGAGTGAAATTTTGAGGAAAGCCCCAGAAATTTGAGGAGAGCCCCAGTAAATGCATCTACTTCCATTGACTTAATGGTATTCTCTCAATTTACACCCAGGGTAGATTCACAACTGGACGTAGGCATGTTCATTCTGAGCATTGCAGTGGCTAACTTTCATGTGACCAAAAAAGTCACTTTGTTTCCAAAACCTGAGTTGAGTGCCAGGGCTTCCTACACGGTGAAAAGGGAGACAAAAGCACCTAAGAATGGAATTAAAAACAATCCAGAATGATAGATGGATCCCTAGCCACTGGGAAAAGCCAAGGAGAGGGTGTGTTCTAAATCCCACAGCTATCAAAGAGTTCAGTCCCTAGTTCCTCTGGAGGAGGGAGTCTCCTTCGGCTTGGGGTCTCAGCTGGGAAGCCTCTAACCCCACCTAAGGTAGCAAGAGACCATGGTGAGATAGAGGAGAGAAGAAGGAGCAATTAGGTGGAGGAGACCCTTTATAATTTTATTGTAGTGGTTAGGGATGTAGCATACTGCTGCAATATTGGATACCTGATATGTGTCTCTCTCAATCTCTCCTAATAGATCCTTAGTTCTTTGTACATCTTGGCCTAACTGGTGATCACATTCATTGTCTATAATAATAATAATAATAATAATAATAACTATAGCAAATATGGTAGGCGTCTAGCTTGGCTTAACAAAGAAGTCTTGGCGAACTTAAACACAAAAAAGAAGCTTACAAGAAGTGGAAGCTTGGTCAGATGACTAGGGAGGATTATAAAAACACTGCTCGAACGTGCAGGAATGAAATCAGGAAGGCCAAAGCACAACTGGAGTTGCAGCGAGCAAGGGACGTGAAGGTGAGCAAGAAGGGTTTCTACAGGCATGTTGCCAAAAAGAGGAAGATTAGGGAAAGTGTGGGCCCCTTAGAGAATGAGGGAGGCAACCTAGTGACAGAGAATGTGGAGAAAGCTGAGGTACTCAATGCATTTTTTGCTTCTGTCTTCACAGACAAGATCAGCTCCCAGACTACTGTACTGGGTGGCACAGAATGGGAAGAAGGCGAACATCCCGCAGTGCTGAAGGAACAGGTCCAAGACTATTTAAAAGGATTGGACATACACAAGTCCATGGGGCCGGATGCAATGCACCTGAGGGTGCTGAGGGAATTGGCTGAGGTGATTTCAGAGCCATTGGCTATTTCTTTGAAAGCTCGTGGCAACACGGGGAGGTCCCTGAGGACTGGAAAAAAACAAATATAGTGCCCATCTTCAAAAAAGGGAGGAAAGAGGATCCAGGGAACTACAGACCGGTCAGCCTCACTTCAATCCCCAGAAAAATCATGGAGCAGGTCCTTAATAAATCCATTTTAAGGCACTTGGAAGAGAGGAAGGTGATCAGGAACAGTCAACATGGATTCACCAAGGGAAAGTCATGCCTGGCCAACCTGATTGCTTTCTATGATAAGGTGACTGGCTCTGTGGATGTAGGGAATGCGGTGGATGTGATATACCTTGACTTTAGCAAAGCTTTTGATACGGTCTCTCACGGTATTCTTATCAGCAAGTTAAAGAAGTATGGGTTGGATGAATGGACTATAAAATGGATAGAGAACTGGCTAGGGCATAGGGCTCAACGAGTAGTGATCAATGGCTCCATGTCTAGCTGGCAACCGGTCACAAGCAGAGTGCCCCAGGGGTCGGTCCTGGGGCCGGTTTTGTTCAACATCTTTTTTAATGATCTGGAAGATGGGGTAGATTGCACCCTCAGCAAGTTTGCGGATGACACTAAACTAGGGGGAGTAGTAGATACCCTGGAAGGTAGGGATAGGATACAGAAGGACCTAAACAAACTGGAGGATTGGGCCAAAAGAAATCTAATGAGGTTCAACAAAGAAAAGTGCAGAGTCCTCCACTTAGGAAGGAAGAATCCCATGCACAGCTATAGACTGGGGACCGACGAGCTAGGCAGCAGTTCTGCAGAAAAGGACCTGGGGGTAACAGTGGATAAAAAGCTGGATAGAGTCAGCAGTGTGCCCTGGTTGTCAAGAAGGCTAATAGCATATTGGGCTGCATTAGGAGGGGCATTGCCAGCAGGTCATGGGAAGTGATTATTCCCCTCTATTCGGCATTGGTGAGGCCACATTTGCAGTATTGTGTCCAGTTTTGGGCCCCCCACTACAAAAAGGATGTGGACAAATTGGAGAGAGTCCAGCGGAGGGCAACAAAAATGATTAGGGGGCTGGAGCACAGGACTTATGAGGAGAGGCTGAGGGAACTGGGCTTGTTTAGTCTGCAAAAGAGAAGAGTGAGGGGGGATTTGATAGCGGCCTTTAACTACCTGAAAGGGGGTTCCAGGGAGGATGGGGCTAAGCTGTTCTCGGTGGTGGCAGATGACAGAACAAGGAGCAACGGTCTCAAGTTATGGGAGGGAGGTCTAGGTTGGACATTAGGAAAAAGTTTTTCACTAGGAAGGTGGTGAAGCACTGGAATGGGTTACCTAGGGAGGTGGTGGAATCTCCATCCTTAGAGGTTTTTAAGCTGAGGCTTGACAAAGCCCTGGTTGGGATGATATAGCTGAGGTTACTCCTGCTTTGAGCAGAGGGTTGGACTACATGACCTCCTGAGGTCCCTTCCAACTCTCATATTCTATGATTCTATGCAGCAGTTGCTCTCAATTTGCTCAGTGTTGCCCTGAAAAATACTGACAGAGAGATGGGTGCATTGCAAGCAATGGCCCCCGGCTGCAACTGACTTAGGGAGTTGACTGCTGCATCCCAGAAGTCAAGAAACTCAGCAGTTTTCCCAGGATAAGAGAAGCAAAATCTGGTCCTTTGAAATCTAAAGGAGAATAAAAAAATAAAATGCATAAAAATATGAATCAACTCAGCTGCGTTTCAAATGTGGATCACACATATGGTAAGATCGTTCTGAGCTGTGATTTTCTCTTTTTCTTTTCTTGGTCTGTCCATCTACTTGTTAATTTGTCTGTCTAATCTCTTGATCTGCGTCTGGGATATAGCTTCTAAGGATGTCAAATATTTGAAATATTATTTCAAGATGTGTAGGGTTATCAGTGGGAATGGAGCAAGAAGCCTCTCCATAACAGACTCCAAGACTGAGAGCTCATTTCTTGAGGGCTGTTTAAATGCTGTGTTGTCCCCGCAGGGACAAGATCCCTAAAGTTCACTGTCTGACAAACTACCAGTAACACTCATCAGCCCTCAATCAAAGCTGTATGGTTCATAAGACTGAGGTCACTGAGCCTTAGATTATCAAAAGAGCCCAAGTGATTTAGGTTTCCAAACTCAGAGACAGTCAATGAAAAAGGCATGTATATAGGCTCAGATTCTCCAAAGTAGGCTAAGGAGTTAGACACCCAAGTAGCCAAACCATTTAATCTCCCTAGGTGATAGCCATAATCTATAATTACCACAAGAGGGCAATGTAGGTGAAAGCATGAGAAAGGGCCCTCCATTCTTGAACTTCACCAACAGATGGACACACAGTTAATTAATGAGAAAGGAGCAAATAGACGGTGTACGATGGCAGTAAAGAATAGGAGACAGAGGAGGAGCTACACTGTGTAGACCTGGAAAAAAATTTTAAGACAAACAGTTGATTCACTGAAAAATGCAGTTTTGGTTGCCCCGATACATTTGTGAATTTGAAACAAATTTGCCAAATAGTTCCATGCCGGGGGGGGGGGGGGGGGAGGGTGTGGACGTACCCCTGGAAGCGGGGAGCAGTATCCGGGCTTCTCCCTCTCTGGGTCCTCCTCAGAGGGGGACCACCCCTCCCGGCTACCTCCCACCAGGAGCAGTCTTGAGCCTCTTTTCCGGGCTAGCCCTCTTTCCCCCGGCCCTTAGGCAGGGCTGGCAGGTAAGCAATCCAGGGCCAGGCCCTCAGGCAGGGCTGGCAAGTTAAGCAGTCTAAGGCCAGACCCTCAGGCCAGGCTGGGGAAATAAGACGTCTGGTGCCAGGCCCTCAGGCAGGGCTGGCGAGGTGAGCAGGCCACTCTCTGGAGCGGTATGGTGGGTGAGGCTCTCTCAGGGTTCTAGGGAAGGGGGGGAAGGGGGACGCAGGCCCACCCGTCTCCACTGCGTCCCAGCCCAGGGCCCTTGCAGTGGCAAAAGGCGTTTGCCACGGGGTCAGCAGGGCTCCTCCCGCAACACGCCACCCGGGTTGCACCCAACTCAGCCACGAACCGGTGGCTACCCCTGGGCTTCTTCCTCCCCGAAATCCCCGGTACCTGCCTCCTTTGGGTCGCTGGGGCGTGGTAACCCTATGAGGCCCTCTTCATCCACGGGTGGCAGCTCCGGCAGCTCCATGGGTTCATCCTCGGAGGGCAGCTCTTCCAGGTTCTCCGGCCCCAGGCCGCGGGTAGGGCCAGTAAGTTCTCTGGGTCCCAGGCTCTGTACTGCTTCGGCGGGACCGCCTCCGGCTCCCAGGCCGTGGGTGTCTCAGGTGGGCCCTCCTTGGGCTCCCAGGCAGCGAGGAACCCCGATGGGCCTTATCCGGCTCCCAGGCAGTGGGGTACTCCGGTGGGCCCTCCTCCAGCTCCCAGGCAGTGGGGAACTCAGGTGAGGCCTCTGCTGGTTCCCAGGCTGGGGTTAAGGCCAGCCGCTCCCTCTCAGCGTGGCTCTGCGGCCCAGCCTTAGCTGGGAGCTCAGGAGGAGAGGCATCCTTCCCTCTCGGCCGTCCTCCTCTAACTGAGCTCACAGGCCTGGGTTTTAAAGGCCTGGCTCTGTCCACCTGCTTCCGGTCAGGGTTTCTCCTCGGGGGCTCTATCAGCCAGGATGTGTCTGGCTCCCCTCTGGGTCCTCCTCAGAGGGGGACCACCCCTCCCGGCTACAGGGGGGAAGGGAGATATTCACAAAACATCACAGAGGACCTTAGTACCTCCCAATACTTTTAACACTGAGGTTAGGGAACCTACCTGGGATGTGGGAGACCCTCGTTCATTCCCACCTGTGTCCATCCTGGAGCACAGATGTGAAGCTTTGTTTCCCATCTCTCAGGAAAGTGCTTTAATCTCCGGACCATGAAGTATTTTGGGGGAGAGCTTTCTCATTCTCTTCTCTTCAGTTGTTCACTTTGTATATATCAGCAGCATTTAAGCATCAGCAGATTCACGTGGCTATAATGCAGCCATGGTGGCATGTAGAAATGGTTTCCATCTTAAATGGTCCCCTCTAATGTAATAGGAAAATCGGACTTGACATAACCACATCCGTTTTGTGTACTTGGCCACCAGAAGCTGGAAGTTAGGACACCACATAGTCAGGAATAATTTGGCCTTCCTTAGGCAGACAAAACAACTGCACAGCTGCACAGTGCTGCTAATATAGGATACCTGGGAAATAGAGGGGAGTGTGAATAGCTGACCGTGGCTCTGGCTGTCTGTGTCTGTGAGTTTCTTGCTGAAAGTTGCTTTACTGAGCAGTAGATTTTGGTTTTGCTGTTGCTAGAGAAATTGTTAACCCACTAGCTGTATTATGTGCTTCATTCTGAGCAAGTTATCAAAAGAGGTTAGTTAGCGTGTACATTTTGAAGATGCTTGGGTGAATTTTGAGATTATTTCTATGAGCTAAGAGATTAACACGCAGTCCCTAGCAGCTAGGAGGAAGTCTGGCCACCAGAAATCTGCTGCTGACCACTCAACATGATCTCATATTTTGGGTACTCTAGACTTCCTTTCTCTGGTCCAGGGTAGTCAGGACATCTCTCACAATTAGGGTTAAGAAAGTCCACAGTCCCAGGAGATGGTGGGAGTGTCAGTCATGATCATGAAGCTCACTCCAGTAGCCAATTTTTCTCCCCAAAGTCTCTTTCTTTAAGAACTCCCCATAGGAGTGATGAGTGGAACAGCCCATCCCATTATTAGTCCCTCTTTCTTATACTCTGATTAAGGTTGGCTGATTTTTCAGTCTCACACTGTCTTATTTACCAGTCATGATCTTAACACAGTGGTACAGGAGCCAGCAAACAGAGTTGAAAACAGGGGAGTTTGAGTGGGCCTTAAGGACAGTGGATGAGTTGTGTGGCTTTGTTTTGTTTTGTTTCAGGGTTTTTTTTTCCCTTCAGTTTGCAGGAGTTGGTACTGGGAGGTGTACTGAGATCAGCTGACCCTAATTAGGTGGTGAGGCTTTCCTAATTAGGGGCCCTATAAAGGCAGCCACTCAATCAGCCAGCAGCACAGGAGCCAGAAAACAGATGAAAACAGTGGAGTTTGGGGACAGAGTTTGTGGTGTTCTGAGAATGCTGGGGTGCTTGTTGGGGATTGTTTTGGTGGGTATTTTTGTTTTTGTGTCTCGCACTGACAGGAACTAGGGGGAAGGGCTATGACAGGTACAGAGGTGGTAATGAGACAATGAAGATGACTGGATGTGGAAGCTGCAGGATGTACATGGAGGGAGTACCTCAAAAGATCTTTGTTTGTATGAAGTGTCACCTCATAGAGCTGGTGGAAGAGAAGATTTGAGGGTTGGAGATGCAGGTAGAAACTCTGGTTGAGTTTAGAAGGGGGCTCGAGCAGATGATGGAGCAAAGGAATGAGGAGACTGAAGGGAAAAACCCAGACCTGCAGATGGAAATGGGACCAACAAACTCTGAGGGGAGAATGCTGGGTGAGGAAAGTGGCCAGTGGAAGCATGTGATGAAAGGACCCAGCAGAGGAAAAGACAGGGTAGTGAATGAGAAATAGAGCTCAGAAACAGGTTTGCGGAATTGGAAAATGAAGAAGGGGCACAGCAGGTGGTTGCTGAGGGTGGGAGGCCAAGGAAGAAGAGAGGAGCAGCTAATCCTATACAAAGAGTGGATGAACCAATGGAGATACCACCAAATAAGAGTCCCAGGAAGACATAGGAACGGTTGCAGAGGATTGCAAAGGAGAATCGTAGACGAGATGACTTGCAGCCAGAAAGAACAGGGGATAGGCTGGAGAATCGCATCGTTACCAGGAAAAGGCAGGTCTATGTGATTGGGGACTCCCTGCTGAGAAGAACAGACAGGCCTGTCACCAGAGCTGATCTGGAGAACAAAAGGGTGTGCTGTCTGCTGGGTGCTAAGATATGGGATGTGGACCTGAGGCTGAAGAAGATCCTAATGGGAACAGGAAAGAATAGACTGATTGTCCTTCATGTGAGTACAAGTGGCATATCTAGATTCTTGCTGGAACTTATCAAAGGAGACTATGCCAGGCTGGGGAAGACTCTTAAGGAAATTGAGGCACACATGATCTTCAGTGGGATTCTGCCGGTCCCTAGAGGAGGACAACAAAGGTGTGACAAGATTCTGATGATCAACAGCTGGCTCAGGCAGTGGTACTATGAGGAGGGCTTTGGGATGTATGGTCAATGGGAGGAATTCATGGACAGAGGACTGTTCTTTTGGGATGGACTTCACCTGAGTAGGGAGGGAAATGCAATTCTAGGATAGAGGCTGGCACAACTGATGAAGAGAGCTTTAAACGAGGGAGCTGGAGGAGATGGTTGGGAGATGCCCAGGTAATCTCCACGCCTGATTTTAGCACTGAGAGGGAGGAAAATGAAGTAAGAAAGGACACAGCAGTGGGAAGCAGAATGGTCACTAAGAGGAAGGGTGGTGTAGATACCAGTCTAATAGGCGATATTGGCAGTATAATGATTGTGCCAAATCAGGCAAGGAACGTGAGCGAAGCCAAACAGCAAAAATTAAGATGTTTGTACACCAATGTGAGGATCCTGGATAACAAATGGAGGAACTAGAGCTATTGGTAGAGGAAGTGAAACCAGATATTATAGGGCTAACAAAAACATGGTGGAATAGTAGTCACGACTGGTGTACAGCTATTGAAGGGTATGTGCTGTTTAGAAAAGACAGATATAAAGGCAAAGGTGGTGGAATAGCATTGTATATCAATGATGAGGTAGACTGTAAAGAAATTAGAAGTGATGGAATTGATAAGACAGAGTCAGCAAGATCAGCAAGGAAAGCTACATCTTGGAGGTCAGAAGATGTAGAAATAAAGTGAGAAAGCCCAAAAACCTAGTAGAATTAGCCCTTGCAAAGGGAATTAAAACCAATAGTAGAAAGCTCTATATCCATATATATAGAAAGAAAACAAAGAAAGAAATAGGACCACTAAGCACTGAGGATGAGGTGGAGGTTAATAATAATCTAGGCATGGCCAAATATCTAAACAAATTCTTTGCCTCCATTTTTAATTAGGCTAATGATGAGCTTGGGGATAGTGGTAGGGTGGCTAATGAGAATGAGGATATGGAGGTAGAAATTACCACATCCGAGGTAGAAGCCAAATGTCAATAGTTTAATGGGACTAAATCGGTGCAGGGGAGGGGGATGGATAATCTCCATCCAAGAATATTAAAGGAACTAGCACATGAAATTGCAAGCCCATTAACAAGGATTTTTAATGAATCTGTAAACTAAGGTCTGTACCGTATGACTGGAGAATTGCTAACATAGTTCCTATTTTTAAGAAAGGGAAAAAAATGATCCAGGTAACTACAGGCCTGTTAGTTTGACCTCTGTAGTATGCAAGGTCTTGGAAAAAAAATTTGAAAGAGAAAGTAGTTAAGCACATCGAGGTTAACGGTAATTTGGATAAAATACAACATGGCTTTACAAAAGGTAGATCATGCCAGGCCAACCTGATCTCCTTTTTTGAGAAGACAACAGACTTTTTAGACAATGGGAATGCAGTGGATCTAATTTACCTAGATTTCAGTAAGGTATTTGATACGGTTCCACATGGGGAGTTATTAGTTAAATTGGAATAGTTGGGGATTAATATGAAAATTGAAAGGTGGATAAGGAACTGGTTAAAGGGGAGTCTACAACGGGTCATACTGAAAGGTGAACTGTCAGGCTGGAGGGAGGTTACTTGTGGAGTTCCTCAGGGATTGGTCTTGGGACCGATCTTATTTAACCTTTTTATTATTGACCTTGGCACAAAAAGTGGGAATTTGCTAATAACGTTTGTGGATGACACAAAGCTGGGAGGTATTGCCAATACAGGGAAGGATCAGGATATCATTCAGGAAAATCTGGATAACTAGAGTAATAGAAATAGTAAATAGTAAATAGTAATAGAAATAGGAATAGGAATAGAAGTAGGAATAGTAATAGAAATAGGAAATAGTAACAGAAATAGGATGAAATTTAATATTGGAAAGTGCAAGATCAAGCACTTAGGGACTAATAACAAGAATTTCTGCTATAAGCTGGGGATGCATCTGTTGGAAGTGACAGAGGAGGAGAAAGACCTGAGCGTACTGGTTAATCGCAGGATGACTATGAGCCACCAGTGTGATGTGGCCGTGAAAAAACTAATGCGGTCCTTGGATGTATCAGATGAGGTATTTCCAGTAGAGATAGGGAGGTGTTAGTACCGTTATCCAAGGCTCTGGTGAAACCTCATTTGGAATACTTTGTATAGTTCTGGTTCCCCATGTTTAAGAAAGATGAAACTCAAACTGGAACAGCTGCAGAGAAGGGCTACTAGGATGATCCAAGGAATGGAAAACCTGCCTTATGAAAGGAGACTCAAAGAGCTTGGCTTGTTTAGCCTAACCAAAAGAAGGTTGAGGGCAGACATTATTGCTCTCTATAAATACATCAGAGGGATAAATACCAGGGAAGGAGAGGAATTATTTAAGTTCAGCGCCAATGTGGACACAAGAAGTAATGGATTTAAACTGGCCATCAGGAAGTTTAGACTTGAAATTAGACGCAGGTTTCTAACCATCAGAGGAGTGAAGTTCTGGAATAGCCTTCCAAGGGGAGCAGTGGGGGGAAAAAAAAGCTAGCTTCAAAACTGAGCTTGATAAATTTATGGAGGGGATGGTATGATGGGACAGCCTAGTTTGGCAATTGAGTGATCTCTGACTATTGGTGGTAGATATACCAATGGCCTGTGAAAGGATGTTGGATGGGGTGAGTTCTGAGTTATTACAGATAATTCTTTCTTGGGTGTCTGGCTGGTGAGTATTACCCACATGATCAGGGATTAACTGATCACCATATTTGGGGTCAGGAAGGAATTTCCCCCCAGGGCAGATTGGCAAAGACCCTGGGGGTTTTTTGCCTTCCTCTGCAGCATGGGGCATGGGTCACTTGCTAGTGGATTGTCTGTACCTTAAAGTCTTTAAACCATGATTTGAGGGCTTTAATAACTCAGTCATAGGTCAGGGGTCTATTACAAGAGTGGATGGGTGAGGTTCGGTGGCCTGCGTTGTGCAGGTCAGACTAGATGGTCATATTGGTCCCTTCTGACCTTTGAGTCTATGATTCTATCAGTGGTCCTTTTCGTTTGGACTAATTAAATCTCTCTTTTTCATACCTCCTCTCCTCCCCCATCAACATTTGTTATTAGTATTGTGACATCTTACAAACTTTCACATATCTTTTACAATAGAGCCCACACTGAGGGTAAATATGTAGGCCCAATCATTAAATGCATTGAACTCTCCAATCCAATTGTGAGTTTATTTTCCCCAAATTACGGAAGATTATTGCTATTAGTCATCTGTTAAGCACCAAAATACTAGTCTCTGTCCTTAAAATGAAATTAAAGAGAGTATATGACCCAAAGAGCTTAAATATAATGCTAAAAAGGCCACGGAAATCACTTTATTGTTTTTAGAAGAACAGTATTTCATTTGAACAGTATTTGAACAGTATTTGATTACCAGCGGTGACGTGTCTGTGCTACTCTACAATGCTGTTATAGCTAGCATTTACTGACCCTGTTTATGAAATTCTAAGCAGTGTGCATAGACAGAAGGGACCATGAAGAATGAATTCTGCTTTCCGTCCCAGAGGATGACTGCTTTCTGTCCCAGTCAATGTAAGCTCTGTTGGAGCTCCTGTCCGTTCTGGAGTTATAGAGAGAGGTCCCCAGGGCCCCCAGTGCAGTATGTCTTCTCTAATTCTAACTTAGAGATAACAAACACTTTTTGCTTAGGGACATCCTTAAGGGGAAGTGCTATCTTCTCTCTTTTTACCATAAAATCCCCAGTGTGGAGAAAGAGATTTTAAAAGCTCCTTTTCAGTGCTTAATTACTCAGAGGCAGACGAGAGAATGAGAGAGAAATTCTTTCTTCCAGAGGTAGGAGTGGATAGAGTTGGTTCCATGTTGTACACGCTAGGGGACTGATAGGGCAAAGGAGACAGTGTGGTTATCGGAAGTTCTGTGGCCTGTGTTATGGGTGAAATCCTGGATGAATGGAAGTCAAGGGCAAAACTCGCAAGGAATTATGAACAGTTGTGCTTTCAAGTGTTTGCTCATCCAACAGATCAACAGTCCTGGAAGAACTAAGAAGATCCTCATTTTCCAAAATCAGCACTCGTCTAGCTCTGCTCCCATTGAAGTCAATGGCAAAACTCCCCTTGTCTTCAGTGGGAGCAGAGTTAAGCCAATGCCTGGTGCTTTTCGAATTCAGACCGTAGAAGCCTGCAAGGGAGTGACAGGTATTGGGGGTGCTACAAGGATTTCTATTTACTGATTTTTCTCCAAAATTCAATCCAGGGGAGGAAGAATGAAAGGTTCAGTGAAGGCAGAGGAAAGAGCCAAATGTTTGGTTTGGTCACCTATGAACTGTGTTGGGCGGGTGAGAGTCTGCAAATCCAACCAAGCAAAATCAACATCATTATCCCCTGCTTGAGAGGCAGATTGAGAAGAGGGATGGCCTCTCTCATCATTAGAATTGTTCCATCCAGCTCAGTAAAAACTATTTTGATATGTCTGAGCAGGGAGTGCTGCCTGTGTTTTGCTCACTCTAAAGACATGAGGTCACTCTAACTAAGGCTGCTAATGCAAGTGTTAGGAAATGAACAGAAGAAGAAGATGAATCATGAGATCCCCTTTTTCAAAAACTTGGAAGGTTCCACAAAAAAGCTCTTGTTTGTGCTATCCAAATGTCAGAAGTATCTGATTTCCCCTGAGGGTTGCAGAGAGTGGACAAATTTGATTTGAAATAGAAAAATCTTAATCTGTTGCATAATTACTGTGTCCCCTGCTAGCCCTGAGATGGATCTCAGTAAGCAAAATCTTCATTGATTGATTCACTTTCTGTCCAAGATGCACAGACAGCCTGCTCTGCTGGTTTATCTGGCAGTTTGGAGCCCCAGTTTACACCAGATTACAAACCTCCACAATCTGTTCTTCATATTTTAGATTCAACTGCATGGCCATCTCTGGTCATTAAGATTAATTTATTACATGATGAGAATATTGAACTAGAGGTGGTTTGAAAATGGAATTTCTATCTTCTGGGAAATATGGACATTTCATAATTGGCTTTTGTCCTGTATTGGAATATTTTGAAATTTTCATGAAATGGATATTCTGAAAAAAATTAATCCAGAGACATCAAAGTGACATTATTGAAATGTTTCTTTTTGTATCATGTTGAAATGTTTAATTTCAGTAATTCCAACCCATTACAAATATAACATAACATCATACAGAATACTAAATAGAGTGTTGGATAATATATATATATATATATAATATATAATATTGAATTTCATATTGCATTGTAATTGTTTATAACCTAACGTGTCATAGAAGTCAAAATAAAATAAGAAAGCTGGAACAAAATGAAATGGTTATGTCTGTAAACAAAGCACTCCAGTTTGATTGAAATAATTACACATTTTTTCTGTTGAATGTTTTCTCAAACTTGGCCCACTCTTCCAACATATTTTGATTTCAGCAAAATGGCATTTTGCAAAGGAGAACAGTTCCATCATTCTCCTCCCCCTCCCACTACCTCTACATCAAATTTTAACTATTGCTTCCCGTTGTTTTCAGGCTCCAAGATCTCTGCTTAAATGTATTGATGGTATGGAGAAAAACAACCAGACATGTGTGACTGAGATACATCTGCTGGGATTCTCTGATTTCCAATCACTGCAAGTCTTGCCCTTTGTGCTCGTCTTCATCTTCTATGTGATGGCCCTGGTGGGGAACACGCTGATTGTTATCGTCACGATCGCTGACTCTGCCCTTCACACCCCCATGTATTTCTTCCTCAGGAATTTATTCTTCCTGGAGATCTGCTACACCTCAGTCACCCAGCCCAAGATGCTGGTGAACCTACTGTCACAGACCCAGACCATCTCCTTCATGGGCTGTAGTGCTCAGATGTGTTTCTTTGTTTTCTTTGACATCACGGAGTGCTGCCTTCTCCCTGTCATGGCGTATGACCGATACGTGGCCATATGCCATCCTCTGAAATACACCCTCAGGATGAACCAGATGGTTTGTACTTGTATGGCAGCTGGTGCCTGGACCATTGGTGCCCTGGTGGCTTTTGGACACAGCCTTTCAATATTTACTCTGCCTTTCTGTGGGTCTAATAGAATCAGCCATTTCTTCTGTGATGTTTTCCCTGCTCTGAAACTGGCCACCACAGACACCTAAAAAAATGAAGCTGCTGTTACCACCACCACCACAGTTCTCTTCATCCTGCTCCCATTTTTGCTCATCCTCTTGTCCTATGGCCTCATCATCTCCACAATCCTGAAGATGCCCTCAGCTGAGGGCAGACACAAAGCCTTCTCCACCTGCTCCTCCCACCTCATTGTGGTTTCTCTCTTCTACGGGACTGGAACTTCTATTTATATGCAGCCCAGTTCAATGCAGTCTCAGGGCAGTGGCAGGTTCTTTTCCCTCGTATACACGATGCTGACTCCAACATTCAACCCCATTATTTACAGCCTGAGGAACAAGGAGATAAAATCTGCTCTCAGGAATACAATAGGCAGGACATTTTTTCCTAAGGTAACATCTATGGGATGATGCTGTTGATGCTGTTGTGCGTGGGAGACTGGCAGTGGGGAAACTGTGCATTTCCATTCTTGTCTGAAATGTCTTAAATATTTTCCTCTCACCCAGGCACAAATCATGCGTAACTCCACTGAAATATTAATTCTCTTTACACTCACAGTAGTGTAAATGTGTAAAACACTGGTGAAACCATTACTGGAATTCTGTTCACAGTTCTGGAGTTCCTACATGAAATTCACATTGAGTAACTGGAAAGATTTCAGAGAAAGTCTAGAGGATTGATTCATGTGCAGGAAAGGTGAAGGAGCTAGATCTATTTTGCTTATTGAAAGGATGGTTAAATAATGGCTTTATCACAACAAATAAGTAACTCGGAGTAAATGACTCTAAAATTTAGCAGACAAAGTCATGACAAGATCCAATGGCTTGAAGCTGAACTAAGCAAACATCAAACTACAGATATGATCCAATATTTTACCAGTAAGAGAATAAAATCATTACTAATGAGGATTGCAGATGACACACATATTGGGTCGGGGTAAACGATGAAGAAATCAGGCCACATGAATTCAGAGCCACCTGGATCACTTCGTGAGCCGAGGGCAAACAAATAGTATGTGTTTTAATACAGCTAAATGTAAATGTAAGCATCTAGGAACAAAGAACATGGGCCAAACATGCAACGTCCGGCTTTCTGTCCTGGGAAGCAGTGATTCTCCACACTGTCAATTTCAAAATCAAAATTGTGCATTTTTATAGTTTTGCTCTCATTGAAAAGGATTGATTTTGGGGAAGTTCCATGGCCTGTGTTCTGCAGACTACATGATCACAGTAATCCCCTACGGCCTTGGTATCTATACATTATCTCTAGGAACAACTTCCAGGGGGATGTGAGAGCTTCTCCATCATTTGGAATCTTTAAATAAAGTTTGGATATCTTTCTCAAAGGTACCCTTGTTTTCACCGTAGATTTCTGGGATTCATTCAGGAATCACCAGCTGAGGTTCCAAAGATGACTTTGAAGGAGGTGATTACCCTAATGGCCTCTTCTGGTCTTAAAACGTTTGAATCTATGAACAGTTCACTGAAAGCAATAGTCCAGATTCCCCTCTAACTTAAACTGGTGTAAAAGAGAAGTCATGTAGTTGAGGTGCATAGATTCAAGTCAGTGTAAACCTCATCTAGGTAAGAAATGTTGGGCTCTTTATCACATATGTATCATATGATCGATGGAGTTTTGATGTGTCTTAAAGTGTCATTATTTGGGACTGATGTATAATTTGTTATGGAACAATACTTTTGTGTGAAGCTTTTCACATACTTGTGTATTATATAAAGTAATAATGATACCCTGAACAAAGTTCTTTCAAATCATTGTATTTGCTATCCATATAAACACTGAATACACTGTTAATAAACATAACATAATGTGTACCAACCAAACTGACTTGGATTTTAAAGGGAACAATGAGAGTTAGAAGTCCAATTCCAAGTGATTTTCAACAGCAGTCAGGCACCTAATTCCCTTTGGTTGCTTTGAAAATCTTAGCCATAAAGAATCATGAAGTTCTAAGAGTCTTTTGGAAGAAAATGGCATGGTTATTAACAAGCATACTTGAGTGTTTAACTCACAATTTTTTGGAGGCATTAATTAGTTAGTTAGTCACGTTAAAAACTTAAATTTCCGTACCTACTCTGCATATATTCACTCCTACCCCATCTAATGGTATAAAGTGACAAACAATTGAATAATGGACAGATCAAACTCCACCAGGAGGCATCAATGCCCCTCCCGTTGGATAAACACATAACTCCCATGTTCTTGGTCTGGAGCTGTAGTCAGGGTTTTGACATGCGTCCACTAAAAAATGTGTCAAGGCTTCCAAATCGTTATCACATTTTATCAAAGTTTAGACAGTAGCAAATTCTCTGGATTCATAGCAACATCTAGGGATGAAAATCCCAGCTGACTCTTCCAAGACCTTTGTGCTAGCCTGTTTGCAGCTACTGAGAAATTTGGGAGTTAAATAACTGATGTATAAACACAACACAAGAACTCTTCGATGGATGGATTCTAAACTTTGTCTTTGTTTAATATATTCCATTGGTGATGGAGGATCTATAGTTAGGGCCTTTGGGTATTAATTCAAAACAACATTTATTACATCATGTCCCCTGAAATGTTGCTAGTTAGTTTTCAATGGCATGGACCAAACTGCTCCTTGGTGCAACTCCTCTCATTTCACTGTGGTTGCACCAGCGATGTGTCTGACCCAGCATGCTTTTATCACAGAGATTTTGGGCCAGGTTCTGATCACACATGAACAGCTGGAGTGAGCGGAATTAGTCCATATTTACACCAGAGTGACTGAATTGAGAATCTGAGCCATTGTGCACATTCAAAGTTCTCCAGTGTCTCAAAATAGCAATGTGTCATAAAAACTGAATCTCAGAAGGAGAACACAGAAGAAGCGGTGCCTGTTGTGCTTCCATTGTAACCAAACTGTGCTGCACTTGGACTAGAGGCAAATGCACCAGACACTGCATATACACACACAAACACAAACACACACAGTCCTGGCATTTCATTTCCAAACACAGGGCTAGTGTTCTAAAGCTATTTATTTGCCTAAAGATGCATACAGTAACCTAGTGAGATTTTCGAAAGCAATGGGTGGGGATAGGTTTAGAAGAGGACATAACATCCTAAGTACTCCTCTAAGTGCCTAAATCCCAGAATCAGGCCCCAATGGAATTCTCTAAACCCTTGATCAGCTGCCCCCAAACTCTGTAGGTGCCAAGGCCAAAATTTTTGCAATAAAAGTTCCCTAGGTGCCTACATTTCTGCTTCTGGATATGGGCACTGCAATCTCAGGCCAGACGTCCCAACATGTATCCTCCAGAGCAATGCATGAACCATGGGAAGATAGATGTTCCTCTGCCTATCTCCCTTGCAGCATCTGAGCTCACCTATTAGTTTGGGTCCCACAAACCAGCTCTCCCAAAAAGGTGGGGACTTCCTTAGTCTCTACAGTTAGAGCGGTTCCATTCTGGCTGAAAAATGGAACAGTCATTGGGCCAGAGAGAAAGAGAGAAAATATAAGAATGAATAAGAACAGCCACAGTGGGTCAGACCAATGGTCCATCTAGCCCAGTCTCCTGTCTTCCGAGACTGGCCAGTACCAGATGCTTTAGAGGGAATGAACAGAACAGGACAATTTTGAGTGATCCACCCCCTATCATCCAGTCCTAGCTCCTGGCAATCAAAGGCTTAGGGGCACCCAGAGCATGGTGTTGTGTCCCTGACCATTGAGGCTAATAGCCATTGACGGACCTATCCTCCGTGAAATTAGCTAACTCTGTCATGAACCAAGTGATATTTTTCACCTTCACTTCATGTCCAGGAAACAAGCTCAAAGGCTGACTGAGTGGTGTGAAAAAGTGTGTCCATGTCTTTGTTTTAACCCTACTGCCTATGAATTTTATCAGGTGACCCCTGGTTTTTGCATTATGTGGTTGGGTGAATGCCTGTAGGGTCTGGTGATTGGTTCACTTCCTTGGGCGATGAGAACCCGGAGTTCCAGATCGCCTTCTTCAATGACTTTTTTGTTATTTATCTTGCCTCTCTTAGAGTTTGAAAATCTGTTTTACTTTAAATCTTTTGTTTTTCTGCTGAAAGTAAACCATACTTTGGGTTAAGAAGGCTGTCAGGGTTACTGTATTTGCCACTGGTCACTTAAGGAAAGAAGAACAGGTGTTCAACCAATTTGGGCCCACGGGGTAAGCGCGGAGGATACACGGAGTGCTGGAACCCAGGGCCTGGGCTAAGATCCAGACACTAGAGCGGACACACTCGGAGAGGGGTGACAGAGGTGCAGCTCAACCTGCAACTATGATAACTTGGTGCCCTTGTGAGTATCAGCGACAGTTTATGGCTCGCCGTGGGACTGAGCCATGCAGGAGAGTAGCTCGGGGCTTTGTACCAGAAAAGGTCACTCTTCAGTGCTTTTGTGGTCTTTCTTCACCTGGTCCAATGTCCATTGACCTGAGTGGATGCAGAGTTAGGCCAGCACTGAGCCGTTTGTAAAATAGACGTTAGGCAGTAAATGTTCCCCACGGTATTTTGTTCGACCTTTTCATCCAGAGAAGGGCTGGACTTTTCAAAGAAGTCTGAGACAGTTAGGATCCTAACTACTGTTGATTTCAACGGGACTTCAGCATCTAACTTTGTTAAATGCCTTTGAAAATCCCAGCCAGGTTTCCTATAAATTCCTTTATCAGAATAAGCAATCCCACAGCCTAAAACACCCTTCTGTGAAGGAAGTTCTTTTTGGTTTTTCTGTTGATGTGTTCAGCTCATTTTTTCTCACATTCAGCCTAAACTTGCTCTTTTCCAGCTAACTCACCTTTACTACTTCCCCTCCTCTACACAACGGACACAGTATCAGGGCTCCACATGGTTGTTGCGTCACCTGGTGAGTCGTTATATCCCAGTTCCCTAAGTTCTCTGTCCCATACAGTCTGTTAAAAAAAATCCAGTTCTGCAATATATAGCTGCCTTTTCATGCTGGCCAGTCCCGCCGGTAAGGATGGGCAAACCATCATACCTATAATAAAACCGTTCAGATACTTTATTCCCTAAAGTGAGCTTCCTGGGTAGGCAGCAGTTTGACAAAAAGGCCTGGGGGTTACACTAGACAAAAAGATGGACATGAGTCAACAGTGTGCCCTTATTGACATCAAGGGTAATGGCATATTAAGTTGCATTAGTAGAAACATTGCCAGCAGATGGAGGGAAGTGATTATTCTCCTCTATTTGGCACTGGTGAGGTCACACTTAGAGTTCTGTATCCAGTTTTGGGCCCCCCACTACAGGAAGGATGTGCACAAATTGGAGAGAGTCCAGCAGAGGGCAACCAAAATGATTAGGGGGCTAAGCTGTTCTCGGTGGTGGCAGATGAGAGACCAAGGAGCAATGATCTCAAGTTGCAGTGGGGGAGGTCTAGGTTGGATATTAGGAAAAAGTTTTTAACTAGGAGGGTAGTGAAGAACTGGAATGGGTTACCTAGGGAGGTGGTGGAAACTCCATCCTTAGAGGTTTTTAAGGTGCAGCTTGACAAAGCCCTGACTGGGATGATTTAGACTATAGACTATATCAAATTTATAATATCAAATAAAAATGATCAACATAATGGGTTTCGTTTTCATAAACAGTGCAGCTGTACATTTTAATGTTGTGCTTCTAAATGCATTTGGAAAGGAAAGCGCTATTGGAGTTCAAGTCATTAATGTCCAGATGAACGTGGCTAGCTGGGAATGCCAGGGTGGGAGTTTTACTGCAGAAGGATTGACAACCAAGGAAGGTTCAAATACCTGCATCTAGATCTGGTGAAAATTGCTGTTTTTGCTATAAAAATTCAAATGAAATCTTCTTTAAAAATAATATATTTTCAATTTATTTTGATAAAACAAAAATGATTTTTTTTGCTTGGTGTTTACATTTTGAGGATCCCCCCAATTTTTCCCATTTTGCTGGAAAGAAGAGTGGTGGATGAAAAGGGAAGAACCCTCCCCCCAACAAAAATCCTGATTTAATTTTCATTTCTAAAATTTAAAAAAAGTTTTCATTAAAGAAAGTTGTTCCACCCACAAAAAATCATTTCATTTTATTAGAATTTTTTTCATGGAATTTTTCTGGGTTTTTTATACCTTTTCACTGGAAAAAGAGGGGATAAAGAAAATGTTCCAAACTATTTTTTCCCCCAGTTTTTGAAAACAAAAAAAACAACCAAACCCTAAACAGTTTCACCCGTTTAATCAAAAGAAAGGACAATGCTTCATAATACTTTTCTTTTTTCTTTTTTTAAGACAGAGAATAATGAATTTTTCATCACAATAAATGTTTGGGGGGAAAACCAAGCAAGGAAAAAAAATGACTGCCTCTGGGTGCAACTTGCGTGTGAACTTAAGCAGAGAAAGTGCATTGCACATGAAATGTGCCTATTGCCATCTCCACCCCAAGACCCTCTGCAAGCCAGCAGACGTTGGCTATGTGTGTGCAAGGTTCCTAGCCTGACTTCTGCTAACTTTGCTTTATAACAGCAGCGCCCAATGACTTCAGCTGGGCCTCAGGCCCCCTATCTGGCCTGTTATCCTAGCCTCATGTCTCAGGATCTGACTTTCTATTACACCATCTGCTGCTCCTTACAGGCCATATTGCAGCCGGTCACAAATAGAGACCTCCAGATACCTCATTAGCACTTGTTTGTCTAGGTGCTGTGTGTTGATGTGCGTGAAATGTGCATTTGACAGATGACAGAACAAGGAGCAATGACCTCAAGTTGCAGTTGGGGAGGTCTAGGTTGGATATTAGGAAAAGGTTTTCCCTAGGAGGGTGTTGAAGCACTGGAATGGGTTACCTAGGGAGGTGGTGGAGTCTCCATCTTTAAAGGTTTTTAAGCTGAGGCTTGACAAAGCCCTGGCTGGGATGATATAGCTGAGGTTAGTCCTGCTGTGAGCAGGGGGTTGGACTAGATACCTCCTGAGGTCCCTTCCAACTCTTGGATTCTATGATTCTATGATTTTCTCTGTTCTTCCTCCGTTTGCTTTGATACAATATAAAGAAAAACCCTGCAGAAAAGACAGAGGCTTCCTGTTCCACTGTGGATAAAGGATGAAAGAGTCACTTGGCAAGATGGAGAAAGAAAGAAAGAAAGAAAGAAAGAAAGAAAGAAAGAAAGAAAGAAAGAAAGAAAGAAAAGGACTCTAGACCTGTTCAATTGTGCGAGGATGGGGTCTGCGGGCAGGTGCTGGATGCAGTGGCGTGTGGGGGTGAGTGGACTTGCTAGAGAGAGTGGCCAGAGTGCCATGGGGGAAGGGGGCTGGCTGAGAAGGCTGGCCAAAGTAGAAGGGAGGGGATCCAGCTGGGGGGTTACTGCCTGGAATGGAGGGGCTGAAGTGACTGGGGAGGCAGAACACAAGGCTGGACACAAGGCTCTTGCTCTTGTTGTACAGGGGGCTCGGAGTTCAACTAAAACTAAGTTTTGCATAAGCCCTTCTGTACACCATCCATAGTGAATTACTCCTCCAGTGCCTGGCCTTCTCCCCCAGGTTACAGTTGGGGCAACTGAGGCACAGAGAGCTGAGGTAATTCAGTTGCGTAGCTGGGCTTAGATCACAAGAGCTCCAGGTGACTTGACTTCCTCTCTATAACCCCTGCTGCCTGGCTGCCCTTGTTATCATTGTAGGCTGGGATTGTCAAGGTGGTCTAAGGGAGTTAGGCCCCCAAGACGTGCATGCCTTACTCTCCCTTAGGCCCCTTTGCAAATCCCAGCCTTCATAGTTCTGAAAGTCAAGAGAAGCCCAGGCCTTGGAAGATGCCAAGAGAGACCCGGTGCCAGAATTACAAAAGGGATTAGGCATCTAAGGAAGCTGACAGTTGCCTAGTGGGATCTGCAGTAACACCTCAGCAAGTTAGGAGCCTAATTCCCATTGGATGCTCATGGGATTTAGCTACTTGGCAGATTTAGGAGCTTTGGGAAATCCCAGCATATACCTGTCCCACCTTTAGGTGCCCAAATCCCTTGGTAATCCCGGTGCACAGAAAGCACAGAAGCTGGGCTAGAGTCATAAAACCCTAGGGGAGATCCTAGGGCCTGGGCTAGGCAGGAGGTCAGACTAGAGGAGCAGAACGGCCCCTTTTGGCTTTACAATGGATGAGTTTATGAAGTTTTGCCTCTGGGCCTCTGCTTCTGAGCTGTTCAGGTCTCTCGAGAGTGAGTCCCACAAGCCCTTAGGAAATAGACATGGGTAAATCACGTTCCCGCAGCATCGCTGCTTTAATGCCAGTGATGCTCAAAGCCAGCTACACACTGCTCAGCTGCAGAGAGCAACCGATCTGAGTCTAGTTCTGTCAGGTCATGCTCAGAGTGAGGGGTGAGATGACTCTTACACACTTGAGTCTTTGGCTTCTACATAGCTCGATAGGTAGATAATGACTGAAGAATCCTGGAGCTGGACGACCGGAGTCATCACCTGTTGGGGAAAAATCCACAGAGGCCAGTACAGTAAGTGTGCTATGTCAGTTAAATATATGTGTGGGGATTAACATACAAGGGAAATTTAAGACCGTGAATCAGAATTGCTGTCAGCATTCACTAAGGATTTGACTGTTAAGTTACTCAAACAACTAGAGATAGTCGGGGGGGGGGGGGGGGGAATAATTCCTCTGGTGGAAAATTTCAACTTTTCATCAAAAACTCCAAACCCAATTTTTTTTCAGCTTTAGGCAACTGCAAACTTTCAGCTGAAGAGTGTAAAGTTTAAGATGAAAACCAAACAAGGTTGCTTGCTGAGTACTCAGTTTTCTAACAAAACATCACAGATCTTGAAGGAAAGCAGACGCATTGTGAGAACAGTGTTTTCCTAAAAAAACAATTTTTCATCCAAAAAACCCAACCAACCAACCAAAATTCAACTGAAACTTTCCAACCAGACTGAAACTTCAAACAAGGGTGGGGAACCTTAATGTTGGCTAATAACAACATAACTGGAATCCCATTCATTCTACTGCATCTGTTTGATTTCTGTTTCAAAGGAAAGTAAAACTGAGTAAGCGGCAAAGCTGATACCCACAGAATATGGGACTAGGAGCTTTGAACCCAGTTTCAGAGTTGCAGCCAGATCTGTCTATTCAGACATGGAGCTTAGATGGACAGGGAGGTGGTCACTGGGACTAGAAACCTCTTTGTCTAGCACCATATCCAGGCTCCATCACTGCTGACAGCTGAGCACACAAATATCATAATAAAGTGCAGAAAATATACACATAATACGACACAGCCCGTCTTCCAAAGAGCTCACAGTCCTAGTAGACCAGGCAGAGAAAGGGAGGGAGGGAAAGAGAGTCACTGCGGGGGGAAGTGACTGGCTGAAGGTCACACAGCAGGTCAATGGCAGAACCAAGAACAGAACCCAGGTGTCCTGATTGTCATTGACCCGCAGAGCACAGACACAAAGTCACAAAGGGAAATGATACAACACAGCAGTAACTGAGCCATGCCATTAATCCATCATCACACAGCTTTGTAAGCGTGGCTGGCACTGGGCCCATAAATCAATGTGTGAATTGGCAGCAGGCCGTCTATGTGGAATCATCACAGCCAAGTGGCCGTGTCGGACGCTAGGTAAGTCTATGTCGTATTTCCCTGGCAATGGGACTGAGGCTGTGCTGGTGTTTTACAGTTTCTGTTCCAGGCCCAAGCTGCGAGCCTGCGGTTGGTCACAATAAAGGGACTTTCTTTGCTAGGACTGTTGGTTTCGGTGTGAACTGACCCAGCTTCCAAGACTTGTGTTCATTGACATCAGTTGGATAACGCACCGGACTAGTCGTCTCATTCTCCACAGCGAGGAGCCCTCACCGGCCCTGCTCAGTGGATGTGATCAGGGCTGTGCTCTGACAGTCACATCGTAAGTTACTACGGAGAGAGGAATCAGGATCATTCCCTCGGTCACTCTAACCCTCACCATTGCCCTTCTCCTTCCCTCCGCAGGCAGGACACAATGTGCTGAGGAAGAAAATATCCAACCGAACCACCGTGACCGAATTTCTTCTCCAGGGATTCTCCGACGTTCGGGACCTGCATATTTTGCACTTTGTGGTATTTCTAGTGGTTTACCTGTCAGCCTTAATGGGGAACCTTCTCATCGTCACAGTCATAGCCCTCGACCGCCACCTTCACTCCCCCATGTACTTCTTCCTGATCAATCTGTCCATCCTAGGCATTGGCTCCATCTCTATCACTATCCCCAAATCCATGGCCAATTCCCTCATGAACACCAGGTAAATTTCTTATGCTGGATGTGTCACCCAAGTCTTTTTCCTCCCCTTCTTGGTGGGAGCAGATTTTTTTCCTTCTCACCGTCATGGCGTACGATCGCTATGTCGCCATCTGCCAGCCACTGCAGTACGAGAGAGTGATGAACAGGGGAGCTTGTGTCCAAATGGCAGCCGGGGCCTGGGCCAGCGGTGGTCTCATTTCTGCCCTGCACACCGGAAACATGTTGGCAATCTCCTTCTGCAGAGGCAACAAGGTGGATCAGTTCTTCTGTGACATTCCCCAGCTCCTCAAGCTCACCTTCTCTGACTCCTACCTCAGTGAAACGGGGGTCATTCTCTTTATTGTGGGCTTAGTCTTATGCTGCTTTGTTTTTATAATTGTGTCTTATGTTCAGATCATCAGCACAGTGCTGAGAATCCCCTCTGAGCAGGGCTGGCACAAAGCCTTCTCCACCTGCCTGCCTCACCTCACTGTGCTATCCTTGTTAGTATGCACTGGCAGCTTTGCCTACCTGAAACCCCTCTACAGCACGACGTTACGGCTGGATCTCGTGGTGGCTGTTTTCTATTCGGTGCTGCCTCCAATGTTGAATCCCATCATCTATAGCATGAGAAACAAGGAGATCAAAGCTTCCCTGTGAAAACTGACAGGGTGGTAGTTATCCACAAAAATTAAAGGTCCATCTTTTTCCTTTGACTGTGATTTCATTCTGTGTCTGTAGAGAAATGTAATCAATAGGCGACATTAGTGTCTCTGTGAGAACATGCTTTGCAATCTCTTTACATGCAAAGGGGTATTTACAGTGTCAAAAATGCACACTGTAGGAGAGTAAAGAGTTAAAAGTTGGATAAATGGTCAGGCCTAAGTTATGGGGAACAGGGTCAAGGCACGGGCAAATCTTGTGTTCGTTAATTGGTGTGAATTCTAGTTAAAGTCTGTTATCTCTCTTCTTTTCCTCCCTTCCTGGCCATCTGCGCAGGGGATGAGGCTAACTATCACCACTCCTGCACAGGCCAGGGTGGGAAGAAAGCATTATCTTCCTTCCCCCCCGGCATGCCTTTTCTTCAAAGAATGTTAGTGTAAAATTAATATGTTTTAAGATGATGTGCCTGACCTCTGTATGGTAATCCTGTAAACAACAAACAGTGGTGGGTATAATTGTATTCATCATGTAGTTGTTAATATTGATTTTATAGGTGTCAATGTAACCAAATAAGAGTCTATGGGGAGTTGCTGGAAATGTATACATTTACATACTGGTATGGATAAAATAATTGTAAAGTAACCCCCTCCCCCCCGTCGCTCATTCGTGGCATCTAGGTGAAACGAGGAGGCAATAAAGGTTTCTGTCTCCCCAATCCGCCCCAGGGACAACCAGTTTGGTTATTTCTAACACACACAAACTCAGGTCAATGGAGTTACTGTAGATTTACACTAGTGGAAATAAGATCGGAATCTGTTTATCTATCTATGTGTCTCTCTCAGGTCTCTGTACTGCCACCCATCCCTGGGCTAGCTGAGTACCTGCCACATAAAAGCAGCAGCCAGATCAAAGTCTAGTGAACTTGATGAGGTTATTGGGTCTTCTCCGTTTGGGTGTATAAACTCTGCTTGTGTTATGCCGGCTGTTGGTTTATTGGTTGCTTGTATAACTCCAAGGGATATGACAGTATGAAATCCTAAGCTCTGTGTTTTGGAATTATTGCCAAGCTGACGGCACATTTCTGCTGTCTCTCAGTGGCTGCGTGTTGTGCTGGATCCCAGACAGCTGCCCTGGCTGGGACAGGTGTTTGACACCTGGCTGAAGGACCACCACTGACAGTCATCAAGACTAGGCTTTTGGGGGTCATTGATTTGTATGGTCTTTGAATGAATTCCCTGCCCTGCCGCCGGGAAAACAGGCAGCTAGAGAATGGAACATCACAGTTCAAACCCATGGCACAGAGACGGGGGTCTGGTGAACAGCACGGTTTTGCTTCCTGCAGTGAGAGACCGAACATGGACACAAACAGGAAGGACAGAAAGAAG